>NW_020955644.1:1315124-1317111 GCF_003031625.1 Empidonax traillii
TTTTTTTTTTTTTTTAATTATGTAAAGTTAGAACAATATCTGCAGCTCTGATCAAAGGTATCCACAGTTCCTGATGGGTATTGCTGATAGAGAGGGAGGGGTTTCTGTGAGTGGTTGTTTACTGCAGGGCTTAAAACCCAGCTCCAAACAGGATGAATGCCCCTAACTGGGTTTGATTATGGAGAAGATAGGGAAATAAAGAGCAGTTTGCTCTTGTGTGTCAGTGTAGGTGTCCCAGCTGCTGGGTGGGGTGGGGAGTGGAGCATCACACACCTCCTACTATGGCAGGAAGGTGGGATGGGGGAGTTAGGTTGGATCTCAGGGAAAGGTTCTTCCCCCAGAGGGTGGTTGGGCACTGAACAGGCTCCCCAGGGCAGTGGGCACAGCCCCAAGGCTGCCAGAGCTTGTTTGGACAATTCCCTCAGGCACATGGTGGGATTTTGAGGTGTCCTGTGCAGGGCCAGGAGTTGGACTCGATGATCCTTTTGGGTCCTTTCCAACTCTGGATGTTCCGTGGTTCTGTGAGCACAGCCCTTGTATGCTCAAGTGAAATATTTGCATTTTTGGGACTGGGACATCAGGAAACAGCCATTCCAAGAAGTCCTGGCTTCTGAGCTGCCTTTTCATTTGAGCCAGGCTCAGCCTTTCCTATCTGAAAGATGCCCTTGTGCAGTCCCAGAAGAACTGGGTGACAGTTTACCAGTCCTGTTCCCTGAAGGGGTTTCTGGGGCAGTGCCCAGCGAGGCTGGCACGGGCTGGCTCTGCATTCAGAGCTGGGAGCTTTGTTTTCCACCCTGTGCCAGCTCAGTGCCATTCACAGCATCAGCAGAGTCAGGGCTGTGTGGGGGCTGCTGCTTGGAGCCCTCCACCAGCTCTGGAAAGCTGCTGTGCTTGATTTGGGGTGGCTTGGTTGCCATTTGTGCCCTGCTGGGAGCAGAGAGGTGAAGCACATCCGATGAAGTACAGGCAGCGTTTGTTTGGAGGCAAAAACATGTCCTTTGTGTGCCCTGGCAGGGAAAGTGCAGCTTGGATCAGAACCCTCCTGGTTGAACACGCTGAAGTTTGTTCTAAACTAAACACCCTGTGGTTCAAGGTACCAGAACTCGCTCTTGGCCTTCAGTGGTGCAGGCGACTCGTGCAGAGGAAAACCCACGTGTGTGGCCTCACTAAAAAAGGTGCCAGTGCAGAACAGAACAGAGCCATTTACATGGGAAAGTAAAGGTGTGAATTGTCACAGTAACCAGTCCTTAGGAGGCAACGTGAATCAAGAGGAATCCAATTTAAACCTGAGGTTTGGAAGGTGTTACTCCTCGGCAGGTGCAGCAGCAGCTCCTCTGGGCAGGGGGTTGTGCTGTCAGGGATACACAGAGGAAGGAAACAGTCACAGGTTTTCACAAAGCCCAGAACCACTTCAGTAGAAATCAGTGATTGTGTTTCTCCCAGCCAGGACAGCTCTGAGGGCTCTTTTCCCTCCTGTGTCTTTTTGTTGCATAAATATCTGTTTTCCTATGGTTTCTTATCGTGGTGGTAAACATGCAGATAATACTTTAATATCTCTGTGTTTATGAAGTTTTGTTTAGTTTTCAGAACTTCACAGTAATCATTCAGTAGGATAAGCCTGCTGGTATCCTGACAAACAGATTTCCAGATGGAATGGCTGATTCATCATCGTTTGGGTTGGAAAAGACCTCTGAGCTCATCGAGTCCAACCATTAAACACTGTAAATGTAGAGCCTGGTACATGGGAGTTGTCTTATTTCTTACATGTCACCAAAGAAACCTCATCATTCCTGTCTTTCTTCTTGAGAAACCAAACTCTGTTTAGTCTGGATGAGCACATTAAGGATTTTATTAACAATTCATGGATTTATAGGCTCTGGCAAGACTGAAACTCCTTAATTGCTCAACATGGAATTCTTTGATGGTGACACAGTCAAGGAAACCACACAAACTGCTTCTTTCACTGATGGGACAGTAAATGATTAAA
>NW_020955644.1:1317288-1330401 GCF_003031625.1 Empidonax traillii
AACCAAACTCTGTTTAGTCTGGATGAGCACATTAAGGATTTTATTAACAATTCATGGATTTATAGGCTCTGGCAAGACTGAAACTCCTTAATTGCTCAACATGGAATTCTTTGATGGTGACACAGTCAAGGAAACCACACAAACTGCTTCTTTCACTGATGGGACAGTAAATGATTAAATCTTTGGTTGAGCAGGAGTTGGTACTTACCTTCTTTGCTTTCACACAGTTTTGGAATGTAAGTCATGGCCACGGCAGGTAGCTGTGGTATGAGGATGTTTGTAGACTGAATGTATTGTGGAGATGCTGTTTTTAAGCAAGATTTTCCTTTATTTCTAGTTTATCTGGGACCACTTGGTTAAAAATCACTGTTCAACAGGGACAGTGAGAAATTAATCAAGCACATGCTTTTTGTAACCTCCCTAGGGCTTATTTCAGGCTGAATAGTGTGGGTTTGCTTCTGTTCCAGCTGTGGGAATGAAAACATTTACAAAAACCACTTGCAAGACTCAGGTGGGTCACCTGGAGAGCAGAAGGATTGTTGTCCTTGTCCTGCATTAAACTTCTCGTGGTATTAATTTGATCAGAGCGCTTGTCCCTTTGTTATTGGTTTGATCAGAAGGTCCAGGGGGGGCTTTGGAGGTCACACCAGTGGCACGGGCTGTGCTGCCTGTCAGGTGGCTCACTTTGTTTTGTGAATTGCTCTCCTGTCTGTTAACCTTTAAGGTGACACACACAGTTGTGTTTTTTCCTGTCTGAATGCTCCCATTCTTACAGCAGATGACAGGATATGAATCAGACTGTGCTGAGTTCTCTTTATCTCTAAGTGGAAAACAGAGAGAGAGGAATATTAACTACAAAATGCTTTCTTATTTAGCTGGGTTTTGGGATTTTTTTTTTTTTTGCTTCAAGGATATTAAAATGCAAATTTGTTTCTGTGTTGCAGGCCCAGCACAGAGACACCTTCATTGAGGAACGCTATGGCAAGTACAACATCAGTGACCCACTGATGGCTTTGCAGAGAGATTTTGAGACCCTGAAAGAGGGGAATCACGGGGAAAAACAACCAGTATGCTCCAACCCTTTATCTATTTTGAAAGTGGTGATGAAACACTGCAAGAACATGCAGGAAAGAATGTTATCCCAACTGGCTGCTGCAGAAAGCAGACACAGAAAGGTGGGTTTTTTTCTTCAAATAAAGTGTGCATTTTGATGGTTTGTTGACTTCAGCAAGAACACTTAAATCCCTGAGGTCTGGTAGCTGAAAGGACTTTGCACCTTTGTTTAAACTTCTCGTTCAGGATGATACTGCTGGTAAGTTTATTGGTTATCACTGCAAAATTTGAAGCACACACAAAATGTTTTTTGTTGGGACACGCCAAAAGGGAACTAGCTCACAGCTGGCAGGTGTAGTGCTTCCCAAAATGTGAGAAAGGATTTCTGGGAGATGGAATTCTCAGCAGGAAGTCACTGTTCTGCTTGTGACTTGTGCTCAGTGGTTGTTGAAGAGCTGGTGCTGGGTAGTTATGGGAGAGCACCTCCTTGTGCTTCCCTAAGGAAGTATGGAGTGACCAGGAGTATTTTTCGTGCTATTTGGCCTCTATAATGAAGCACCTGTTATTCTTCAGACATGGTTTTAGTGCATATTGACACCGATAAAGTCCTTGGTTCACAAACTTCCACAGAAATAGAAGTCCGTGGAAGTAACAGCCAGGCTGTGTTTCACTTTTCAGCCAAATGTCTAATTAAAATCAGATATTTTTTCCCCTTCTCCTTCTGTTCTTCCTGTCTCCTTCTGTGAAAATCTCCCTTATATACTTAATGATATATAAGCATTATTTGGAAGCTTAAATTTCAGGAAGATGGAGCTTCTGAGGAACTGCTAAGGAGGAGCTGCTGAATTCAGGTTGAGCATGTGTTGGGAATGCTTATAGTTTTGGTGATGAGATACAGCAGATCCTCTTGGGAAGTTTGTATTCTGGGGTGGTTTTTCCTTGTTGAGTTAATAGAATTTCAATTATTCATGTAATTCAGTGTTAAAGCTGAAGGAGCTCCTTAACTGGGTCCTTATGGGAAGCAGTTTCATTTCAAGAGCTCATCTTGTTCTTAAGTGGAGGAACAAATTAATGTTCTTTAAAATAAACTTTGCACTGGAGTCCTCAAATCCCCGTGAGGGACTGGGGAGAAGCCTGTGTGGGAATTACTGCTGGAACCATAGCAAGGACTGGCCTGTCACTGGCGATTTTATTGGTGGTCCTGCCAGGAAATTCTGAGTTTCAAGGCACAACAGGCACAGACTGAAATACAGGGGGTTCCATCTGAACATTGAGGAAAAACTGATTTATTTTGAGGGTGGCAGTGGGCACTGGAACAGGCTGCCCAGAAAGACTGTGGAGCCTCCTTCTCTGGAGATATCCAAACCCCTCCAGGTGAACCTGTGGCAAGACCACCTTTTGGACTGGGTGGTCTCCAGAGGGCCCTTCCAACCCCAACCATTCTGGGATGGGAATGTTCACACCGTGAACTTCTCGAGGCGGTTCCACAGTGTGGAGGAGAAGCTGCAATTTAGGTATTCAATACTAAAATGAAAATATGAAGATAGATGCGCTGTGACATCTTCCTAACCTCTTTCACAAACTGACTCAGTCAGACCAGGTTAACATCATCATATCGAGCCTGTCCAAAAACGTGACTTGGAGTTGGGTTTGGAACTCTGAGGCTGCGGTGGCTGCTCTCGTGTGTCATTTTGGACCTGTGTGAATGTCTGTGCTGATCTCTCCCTGCTTGTAAACACCCCCGGGCATCCCCTGGTGTTTGTCTGGCAGGTGATCCTGGACCTGGAGGAGGAGAGGCAGCGGCACGCCCAGGACACGGCCGAGGGGGATGATGTCACCTACATGCTGGAGAAGGAGCGGGAGCGGCTCACCCAGCAGGTACAGTTTGGGAGCTGGTGATCGCCCAGCCCTCAGAAACCCCGAGCTCCTGGGTGGTGGACTCCACACAGGGAGGTGTTGAAAGAGGAGCAGGAACCTCCCTCTCCAAGGCACTCCCGGATTTTATCATTTTGCTGTGAAAAACAACCTTAATTTCTCGGGGTGTTTTGGTAGCTGAGCAGTGCTAAAAGCTATTAATAGGCAATCAGATCTTACTTCAGCCTGAAATCTGAGGAGCGCTCAAGAACAGGGCTGAACTTACAGTCGGTGGTGCTCTATGTGCTCAAAATTCAGGATAAGTCATGAAAGATCTCCTGGGGGTGTTATTCAGAGATGCTAATAAATATTTAAGCCACGGTTTTCAGTTACTCCAGCGCTGCTGCCTTTATTAAGCACACGTAACACATCAGCATTTTAAATCCTAAATGCCTTTAAAAGGCAAACTGACAAAGTAGTAAATGAGGTGGAAGGAGGCTTTGCTCCGGCTCGCTTGTTCCATCAGTGCATGGCAGGCTGGGTGTATATCTCACTAAAGGTCAATTGAATTTCATACATGATAAAACTACTAGCAAGTAATAATTCTTGCTACGTGCAAGCTGAGTCATTCCAAGACTGCCTTGCAGGTTCCTGGGGCAAAGAACCTCTTTCTTAGCCATTGCTGTCTTTAACAGTGTGATTGCTCCAAGATACACAGTAACCCCTCTTCCTTTTTGGGGCATTGCCCTTCGAGGCTTTAAGGTTCCCTTAGAATCACTTTTGTTCTTAATTTGCAGGTGGAGTTTGAAAAATCCCAAGTGAAGAAGTTTGAGAAAGAACAGAAGAAGCTGTCAAGCCAGCTGGAGGAGGAGAGGGCACGCCACAAGCAGCTGTCTTCCATGCTTGTGGTGGAGTGCAAGAAAGCCACTGCCAAAGCAGCCGAGGAGGGGCAGAAGACAGCAGAACTGAGCTTGAAATTGGAAAAGGAGAAGAGTAAGGTGAGCAAGCTGGAAGAGGAGCTGGCAGCCAAGAGGAAGCGGGGCTTGCAGATGGAAGCACAGGTAGAAAAGCAGCTCTCGGAGTTCGACATTGAGAGGGAGCAGCTGAAAGCCAAGCTGAACAGGGAAGAAAACCGTACAAAAGCACTCAAAGAAGAGGTAGAATGTCTGAAGAAAGCCCTGAAGGAGCTGGAGGCTTCTCAGCAGGAGCACAGTCCCTCAGAGGCGTTGCAGCCGAGCCCCTCGGTGGTGTCCAGAGGTGTCACAACTGACAGTCCCCCGGTGAAATCTGTGTCTTGCCAGACCGAGTGTCTGCAGGCAGAGAGAGCACACCCTGCCAGCACAAGCAAAGCTGTTCACAGCGTGTTCCCCAGCCCCTCCACACCAGTTCACTCCTATGCAAAATCCAATGGGCACTGTGACACGGATGGGCAGACGGGTGGGGAGCCCCTGCAGACAAACCCCGCAGAGAGCCACGCTCAGAGGGAGAAATCTGCTGGTGCAACCTCCGAAAACGCGGTGGAGAACGGAAGTTCTCCTGTGAGAACGGAGTCACCGGTGCACCTGATGTCCCAGCACCCTTCTGCTGGGGTCTCCCTGTCCCCCAGCAGCACAGCTGGCTCCTCCCTGACACCTTCCCCCTGCTCCTCGCCGGTGCTGGCCAAACGCTTGGTGGGAGCCTCGGCCAGCAGCCCTGGCTACCAGTCCTCCTACCAGGTGGGCATCAACCAGCGCTTCCACGCGGCCAGGCACAAGTTCCAGTCCCAGGCTGAGCAGGACCATCAGTCCAGTGGGCTGCAGAGCCCCCCGTCCCGGGACCTGTCCCCAACTCTGGCAGACAACTCGGCAGCCAAGCAGCTGGCCCGCAACACGGTCACCCAGGTGCTGTCCAGGTTCACCAGCCAGCAGGGCCCCATCAAACCCGTCTCCCCCAACAGCTCCCCCTTTGGCACGGACTACCGAAACCTGGCCGGCGCTGGGAGCCCCAAAACCGAGTCTGGCCACTCCCCGAGCCCCGTCAAGGTGTCCAGCCCGCTCAGCCCGTTGTCTCCTGGGATTAAGTCGCCCACCATTCCTAGAGCAGAGAGGGGGAACCCTCCACCCATCCCTCCGAAGAAGCCCGGCCTGGCTCAGTCTCCTGCTGCTGCTGCTCCTCTCGCCAAAACCCCTTCCCAGGCGTCCCCCCTGGGTGCCCCCATGGACGTGGCGAGCAGCTGCTCCAACAACGCTGTCGTGTCGAATGGCAAAGACCTGGAGATCCTCCTGCCAACCAGCAGCTAGTCTCCAGAAACTGGGAATGTGGCATTCCACGGCTTAGCACCCCGGAGCTAAGACACTGTTTTTCCACTCCGTGTTATTTATTTCCGTAGTAGCAGGTTCTGTCTGTATAAAGCATTTAGTATATTTTTTTTTCTTCTTCCTTTTTTTTTTAATAGGTAGGAAAATGTTTTTGTTTATGAAGAAACCTTAACTACAGCTATACAGTAGCCTCCAAATGTCTCAAGGCAACAGTCAGATCATTAGAGAAGAACCATAATCGTGTGGTGGGACCTATCAACCTCTAATGGGACTGAAATGCTACTTTTAAATTATGCAGAAAAAAGATTTTTTTTTTTTTTTTTGCAGACTTTTTACTCCAGATGAACATTTTCTAAAAGTGCCTGAACTAAGCCTGCAATATGAATGTGATTCTCGGGAAAAGGTGAGGAGGGGACCATCTAGCTGCAGAAACAAATCCTTCTGAGTCCTGAATGTTGAAACCAACACTGGTTTTTCTTTTGAGTTCTTTCCATTTGCTACGAGAAGTTAGCAAATAACGCTACAAATTCTGTGAGGTGACCACCAGACCAACACTCCCAGCTAATCTGAAGGAAGCACATGAGGTTTTTTGGGGTAAAATTTAGCTGTAACACAATCCAGGTACTTTTTTTCTCACGGTATTTCTTGTCCATGTAGTTCTTTTTGCTTTCCTCGAGCACGTTCTGCAGAGATGCCCGTGTGCTAAACTCTGGTTTGTGGTGTGTCACCCGGAATTTTCAAGCTCCTCAAGCATTCTACTGTTGTGTGTAGAACTTCTGAGAAAAAGGGTCTTTCTGTTACTTGACAAAGATCTCACTATTACTTGAAAAAAAAAAAAAAATCACTAATCCATATGACACCGTTTTTTAGCAACAGTAACACGGGATCTTCGACTGTAAACAAAAGCAATAATTTTGTTCCTCATCTCTGTCAGCTGTGTCTGACTGACCTGGATTTTACCCACTAACTTTTTGGGATCTTGCTGGCTTTCCTTGGCTGCAATTATGGAACCAAATCGTTACTGCTGTGGACATGAATATGTACATGTGTGTAGGTATATCATACACATATGTACTAAACACACAGTGTGTTAGGGAAATCTTTATCTACTCTTGATCTTCTACCTAATATGAAGAAGATGTGGCAATTAAAAAAAAAAAAAAAAAAGGCATTTAGTGAGGAATTGTCTTAAGTTTTGAGGCAAATCATGAGTGTGAAAAGGCATTTGGGCCCAAGAGGGGAGAAAGCAGCTGGTTCCTGTGCAGAAACATTTGCTGCAGGCAAAGCAGGCAGCACAGCACGGTGATTTTCTGAGTCACTGTGGTGAGAAATACAGGACAAACCCCCCAGATCCGTGGCAGGGGCCGAGAGCACGACCCCAAGTTAATGATCTCTGGTGTTGGATGGGAACTGATCCTAAATTTAGACGCTGGACTTGCTGCTCGCTGTCGTCCAGTGTTGAGAGCCCTTCCCCCGTGGTGTTTACACAGAGCACAGCTTCCCACTGCCAGAGACACGTTCTCCTTTGCCATTTTTTTCAATATTTCATTAGACAAAAGCCACCTTTGTCGGGGGGGGAGAGTCCCTGCACTCGTGTCCACGGCAGGGAGGTTCCTTTCGGGCTTTGAAGGACACCAGAGCTCTGGGCTGCTCTGAGTGACCCCACACACCGTGGCAGGTGTTTGGACTGGAACAGAGGTTTGTACAGACCTTTTAGCAGCCCTTATTAAATTGTGGGATTATGGGCTGTCGTTCCTAATCCAGCAGGTTACAACCAGCAGAGAGACAGAGGCAGCCAGAGCTAAATGGGCAGTGACTCTTTTGGAAGCACATTTATTACTTTTTTAACTAAGTATCCACAGGAGATTTTTTTTTTTTTCCCCTCTTGCTGAGAGAAACTGTAAAAATGGATGGGCAGGTGGATTTTGGCCCATGTATCCCTTCCAGTTCAAAAGTGAGGCTTTTGTATACACTGCTTTAATGAGTTTCTTTGCTTTTGCATTAATCTAACTGGTATTATCCCCTTTATTGATAGCTCTAGAGAGAGAGATGCTATGATGAAGTCTAATAGGAAATGCACTGAGTACTGTTTCTTCTGAAATATAATATGGGAAGGGGGTATGCAAAAGAATGTATTTTTGCTAGTAGCCTAACTTCTGAGAGAGACTAAGCACAAGGGATTAAAATGGATCCAACTAATTCAGTAAGACATTTAGAGTTAGTATTTAACTGTTGATGTAGATTCTGTGTGGAAGCAACTAAATATTTCTTCTCTAACTCACATCTGTCCTAAGCAGACATTGTTGCAGAGTTTGTCACTGGCTAATGGAGTATAATGAAGTGCAAAATGTATAACACTAGTATTAATTCATTAACACTTGTAAATTTGTAAAGCCAAATGTACCAAGCTGAAGTCTTTATTCATTTTTATAGCTGATGGCATTAAACATGTTAAACATTCATATTATCAATAAAGGATTTTATTTTTAAGATGTGCAAATTGCTTAGAGGAGGTGTTTGGAGTCGGGGCTGCCCAGCAGGAAACTGTCCTGGTGGTGAAAACGGGGTGTCTGTGCTCACATGGGACCCGGAGCTTTGACAGAGGCTCGGAAATATCAGAAGGAAGCAAATTTCTGGGGAGTGGAGCAAGTCCTGAGCAGTTGCTGCTGCAGCCTGGGCTGTGTGACTCCTCCATCACCCCCCACCTGCAGCTGCTGGTGCTGGAATTTGGGAGGTTTCCTGTGAGTCAGGTGGCACAGCACGCTCTGGGTGCTCCACACGCTCTGGCTTTTAGGGTATTTTAAAGTTAAACCAGCTTTTCCCAGAGTGCCTCTTTGCCACAGTGCTATGGTATTGGATGGATAAGGCTTTTGGGGTATTGTATGAATGAACACGTGGGGAGGAAATGGATGTGCCATTGCTGATTTGTTCAGGCAGGATGCAGAGCTCATGGAAATTCCCTCCGCTGTGGAGGAGTGTGGCTCAGTCATGTCACAGGGAGTGACCCAGCTCAGAACAGGCCCGGGCTGTGGATTTGCCCAGGATGCAGCGTGTCCATGCACAGAACCATCACCTCTGTGCCCTGGAGAGCTGGGGCTGCTCTGGGTGCCTCCCGTCTCACCCACAGGGAAGAGCCCTCGGCTCCTGTGCCTTCCTGATGTGCACCTCAGTAGTGACCTGTTTTTCTTATCTTTACATCAATAGTTGAGCAGGTTTTGCAGCAACCTGGGAAGAAGCAGCTCTCTGTTCACCTCTCCAGGCGTGATGACACCCCAGAGTGCTGTGCCAGTGGTGGCACCAGCCGAAAGCCACCGAACAAGCGCCGCTTCCTGCCCGTGAGCAGCCGGAGGTGAGGAGCCCTGCCCGGGCAGGAACGAGAGCTGGTGTGGCTCAGCCACAGCCCTGATGGCTTTTTATAGCAGCAGCGGTGGCAGGTCCTTGCCCAAGCCTGGAATGCTGACAGAGCCTTGGGTAAACACCACCGAGCTGGTTCCTCGTGCCTCCGACACGCCACGGTGCGTGCGGTGAGCACGGCGTGAGTCCCAGCCCAGCTGGGGGGAGGATGGAGCCTGCTTCCAGTGGGATGAGCTGAACCTGGTCCTGGTTCTGGTCCTGGTCCCTGCTCTCAGCTGGGTTCTGCACAGGAGAGAGGGCGTCAGTTCCTTGGACAGAAGACATCCCTTCATCCCTTAAAACATGTCCATCCACACCAGCTCGGATCCTGCGTGTGTGGGTGAGGAGAGGAGCCCCGGGCTCGTGTGGGGTGAGGAGGGGTCCTGGGGAGGTTTGCTGGGTAAGGAGGGGATCCAGAGGTCTGTGCAGTGCAAGGAGGGGGGCCTGGGGGTTTGCCACCCTCTACAGGCATTGCTGGGTGTGGGACTGTGGCACCATGTCCTGAGCCATCCCTGCAGCCGGCGGTGCTGGAGCTGCAGCCCCTGGCTCCCACCCTGCTTCCAACGCTCCCAGGGCCGGGCAGGGATGCTCGGGGCCGGGCAGGGATGCTCAGGGCCGGGCAGGGATGCTCGGGGCCGGGCAGGAATGCTCAGGGCCGGGCAGGGATGCTCAGGGCCGGGCAGGGATGCTCGGGGCTGGGCAGGAATGCTCAGGGCCGGGCAGGGATGCTCAGGGCCGGGCAGGGATGCCGGGCCAGGGCTTGTGCAGGGCTCATCCTCTCCCGGTGCGTGGCCGCTGGAGGGCGATCTGTGCCCGGGAAAGGACCGGGCCGGGGCCGCTCCCCGCCCTCTTCCCCCGCCCG
This sequence comes from Empidonax traillii, assembly GCF_003031625.1. Lineage (NCBI taxonomy): Eukaryota > Metazoa > Chordata > Aves > Passeriformes > Tyrannidae > Empidonax > Empidonax traillii. The sequence continues at coordinate 1,326,748 of NW_020955644.1, forward strand.
GACCTGCCCTGCGGCCGCTTCGTGCCGAGACACCGCTGGGGACAGGCAGGGCCGGACCCGGGAGGGGAAACGGGGAGCGCCTGTCCCGGTGGAGGGCACCCGCATCGTAGGGAAACTTCCATCACAGGGCATCCCTGTTGCAGGATACCTCCACTACCTCTTGTAGAGAACCCCCATCATAAGGCACCCCCATCGCAGGGCACCCCTCAGCACAGGACAGCCCATCCTACTGGGACAGCCATGGTTTTACTGCTGTGTCAGGACCCACCAGCTGTTCCCAGTAGTCCCAGCTCTGTCCCAGCAGGGGCTCAGCCCTGGAGGAAGCCTCCAGCACCCAGCTGGCCACATGCCATAAATCCTGAGAGGCTCTGGCTCCACGTGAGAGATCCCACCCTCCCATTCAGAGCCACGACTTCCTCCAAACATGGATAAAACATGGCACAAAACCCGAAAGTAGTGCCTTCCTGATAGGGACACAGCTGCAGGACCACCATGGTGCCCACGGCAGGGAGGGCAGGAGCTTTGGCTTGCTAAATTAATTGGCAAAACAGGACTGGGCTTGCTTGGTCCCAGCTCCCGGATGCTGGGGGCAGCTGTGTGTCCTCCTGTCCCAGGACTGGAGCTCATGCAGGGTCAGCCAGCAGTCCTGGAGCACCATGTTGCTCCAGAGCATCTTATGGAGCCACTGCAGGGCAACAAACTGCTGTTGGGGAGAGAAACCAGCCAGGGAGATGCCGTGCTGGGGACACAGGGTGCTGGTGAGGTTTTGTCAGGCAGCACTGAAAGCAGGGCCGGGGTGATCCCACCAGGAGCATCCCTTGGGAAACGTGGCTGCCCCTCCAGATGCTGTGACCTGCAGTTGTGCCAGGAAAAGCTCTTTTTCTTTGCTGTGCATCCACCCTGAGCACCAGCTCGGGGCCATCCTGCCCGCGGTGCCTGCGGACACGATTTGTTTGCACAACCCAGCCCGCGGCCAAGGGAGGCTTCAAGAGCTGAGTGTTGCTGTGAAAAGTTCTCCTGCTGCAGGTTTAGCACAAGCAAACATGCCAAGAAGCTGAGCTCTGCTTACCCCACTTCCCTGGCCTGCTAATTCAGCCTCGGCCACCACCGCTGATAACCCCTGGGCGCCGGCGCGGCGCCGCACTCACCGCCACGGCACCCCACAGCCACCCACCACAGCAGCCAGAGCAGCAGCTTCAAGGGTCTGAGAAAATCACTCTGAGGGGGGGCAATCATCTCTTTTGGGACGAGGACAGTGAAAGTAGCACGCACACAGGGCTGGGTTTGGAGGTTGAAACGCCTCGTGCCGATCTCAGTCCTCTGCTGGTGTGGGTTGAGTTGCTCCCTGTGGGACCAGCAGCTCATCCCTGGGTGTCTGGGACACTGGGTTGAGGCTGGCAGGGCTGCAACCCCCAAGGAAACGGGAGGTGAAGAGCAGTGTCTGCAGGGTGTTCTGGAGCCACCCTTTGGGCCGGGCACAGCACTCAGGGCATTTAATGCGAGGGCACACAGTGGCAAAACAGACCCAGACACACACACACAGCCAGGGTCAGGACCAGGCCCGCCGTCTCCCCGACATCCCCCAGCTGCTTCCCAGGTGGGTTCCTGGGAACCCTTAGGTGTTCCACCTGCCCAGACCCTGCTGAGCTCCCGAAGGCACCCCAGCCAGGCCAGCCCGGGGCTGTCGGCTCGGCCACAGCTGCCTCTCATCTGCAGGAGCCTCCCGGCTGGGTGATTAATCTTTTGTCACGCAGGAATAGGGAGAATGGGCAATTAATAACCCCCCCCAGCTTAGGCAGGAGCAGGACTCTGCCATCCCCTGCTGCCGGGGACCGGGATGTGCCGGCGGCCGGGCACGGGCGCAGAGCAGATGTTCCCCAGGGGACCAGGGTCAGCACTGTTTGACGAGGAGGAATCACCAGCGGGAGGATGTTTGTTTTTGTAGCAGCTGGATGTGTCTCGGGGAGGGATGGGAACGTCTCCTGTCACCCGTGGGCCGGGAGGAGGCTGGCAGGGCAGGGATAAAGCTCCTGACAAGTTTGGACTAGCCGGCGAGTTGATTAGCTGAGAGATGAAAATTCACAGCTCGGCTCTTGCAGGGGCCGTGAGCTGCTGGAGAGGTGTTTATGCGAGGGGAGGGCACCCCCCTGCACGCTGCCCCGCTGCCCAGCCCCTCATGGGGCTGGTGGTCCTGGTGAACCACCACAGCAGCGGGCTGGGCAGAACCCCCAGGTCAGCAGCAGGCAGGGACACTCACGGATCTGCAGACCCACAAATCCAGGGCTGTTCATGGGAAGGTGGGGACAGCTGGGACGAGGGGACTCAGGGACATTGCTGTGGGGAGGTGGGTACCCCAACCTCCTCATGGCTTTGGCACATGCCATGGGAGCACCCGAGTGCCACCACAGCAGCCTGGCCGTGCCCCGTGTCCCACCGTGGCCGTGGGCACTGGGGCCTGGACACCAGGCACTGCCTCAGATGGTAATTTGAGGTGAGGGTGACAAAGAAACCCGGCCCAGCCAGCACAGGCGCTTGTCAGCCGAGAGCTGGGCTGTGTCTGATGGTCCCGATTACCCGATGATAGACAGAGATAAACGTGTACAGCTGGAGGCAGAATAAATCGATGCTGTATGCTGTATAATTGTCTTGAAAATAAGGTAATGCCTGGCTCTTGGAATGCTTTGATCTTATCAGAAAGACAAGGAATACACTAATGGCTTTAATTAGACTTTGGGGATGAAATGAATTCGGCCTCCTGGGTGAGCTGGTTTCTGGAATTGACCACTGGTGGGGATAGAAAGGCTTTAATCAGATTTAGGCTCTTTAATACCCACAATAGTGTGTGTCTGCATGTGTGATACAGACCTACTGTTGTGTGTATTTTGGTGGGGGCTCTGCAGGCTGGGTGTGCTTGTGCTGCCTGTGCCATCGAGAGCCTTTTCTCAATGTACTTTCACATTCGTGTTTAAGCTCGGCAGAATCTACTTTTTTATTTATTGACTCCTGAAGGAGAGTTGAAAACGACTTGTCAGAAGCAGTGGAAAGCCGGGAATTGTTTGATTTCCCAGCAGCAGAGTCGTGGCAGCTGTTCCTTCAGCCAGGCAGCAAGCTGGCAACTCTTCGAGGAAGAGATTGTTAATCATTGCATCTACTGGCTACAGCTGAAGCAAGGGAAGAGCTTCTTGTCTCTCTAGGAACAGATCTCCGTGTTGTCCCCCAGAACACCTCGAATGAGAGGCACTGAGAGCACAGAGGATGAGCAAGGGCTGAGTCAGCCGTGACTCACCGGGTGAAGTTGTTGCTCATCCCCCAGCAGATGCGAACAGGGGTGGGGATGTCCCGGCTCTCAGGGGGCTCTGCCTCTGCTCCCCCCCAAGCTTGTGGCAAGGCCATGTCCTGGGGTGTCCCCTGAGCAGCCTCACACCACCATCCCTGAGCACCCCAGGGTTTGGCAGGGGCTGGGGTTTCTCAGAGGCTGCACCTGCCCTTCCCCGGGTTATTTCCCAGCAGAACTGCAGCACTTGCTAACAGCAGCAGCAGCCCAGATGCTGACACTGAACACGCAGCAGTTATTCCTCCTGGGCTGTGTTTACGTCTTCCCTGTTGCAAGTACAGATTGGGATTATTTTGGTGGGTTGACATGAGCTGTCGTGC
>NW_020955644.1:1331894-1334236 GCF_003031625.1 Empidonax traillii
AAAAAAAAAAAAAAAAAAAAGAAAAAAGGTGAAGGGCTGCGAGCTGCGGTGGGGTGGGAGGGCCCGGGCTGCGGGGAGGGGCTGCGGGAGCCGCGGCAGCGCTTCCTCCCCCGGCCGGCTCGCATCCATCCATCACCCCGGTGCCAAAGGCGCAGGTTATCCTGGCGGTTTCGGGTGCGGGAGAATGTTCTCGTGCTCTGGTGGGAGAGTAAATGATGCTCCAAGTGATTCACCGCCGGGGGACAGCGCCAGGTCACCGGGTACCAGCACTAGCACAGCTGGGAAGGGGCTTTAATCAAGATCAGGCTTTGACCAATATAAAATAAAGCACCAGCGCGTCTCAGGTTGATTTTTTTCGTGTTTTCTGGGCTGTCAGTACCGATGCTGGCGGGTGATGTGACAGTGCTCAGCAGAAAGGCATTGAAGGGAGCAGCTTTTGCCACTTCCTTGCCATCCCTGGTAACCACCACCCTAACACATCATCTTCAAGGCCAGAGAAAACCTGTTTAAATCAAAGTTAAACCCGCTGCAGCACTGCTCAGGTTGAGCTGAACCTCCCTGCCAGGAGAGGCAGGGCACTGATGACCCAGGGCAGGTGGCAGGAGGAGGACATTGCTCACTGCCAGGGACAAGGACACGGGGACATGCGCCGGTGGTGGCCACACTCAGGGCAGTGGAAAGAGCTGGGCTGATTGTTTGGGACAGAAATGGGTATTGTTTGTGGCTCCTCACTGGAGGCAGCTCCCTGACCCCCAGGGAGCCCTGTGTCCCACCCTGGGGTGCTGCAGGAGCTTGGCCAGACACAGGGCAGGGATATGGTGGCATTTGGGAAGCTGGGGGTGCCAGGGAGGGCTCCTGGCAGGTCCCAGCCAGCCAGGCCAGGCCTGAGCTATTCCATGCACTGGGGGGTTCCCACGACAAAAAAAAAAAAAAAAAAAAAAAATCTGTGAAAGGGGTTTCCCTGCACGGCATCCCCAGTCCGAGAGGGAGAACCAAACAAGCTCCTCTTCTCCTCTTTATTTTTAATTGGCATTGGAGCAGCAGAGGTGGGGTTACACTCTCCAGAGCCCAACCTGCTCTGCCTTTGCTCAGTGTGCAGCAACGCTGTTTATGGACTCGGATTCCAGCCTTCTCCTCTCTCAAGGCTGTGAAGATGTATTTCCTCTTGTGCCATTTCTCCTTCTGGCAAGCAGGCTCCCAGGTGGGTCTGGAAAATGTCAAAGTGGGAAATAAAGTTGTTCACTGAGAAAAAAAAAAAAAAAAAAAAAAAAAAAAAAAAAAAAAAAAAAAAAAAAAAAAGAGATAGAGAGAGAAAAAAAAAGGGGGAAAGAGAGGAAAAAGGGAAAGACAAAAAGGAACAAGCCCCAGAGGTGAAGGATGAGGGTCTGCTGGGTAGGAGTGTGATGAGCCAGATATGGAGCATCATGAGATTCCCAGCTCTGTACTGTCACTGCCACGTGCCCATATACCTTGCTGTTTTACCTAACTCAAACACCCCCCAGCTGGTACCACCGTGGGCTGGCAGAGCTCCCACCCCACTGGCACGGGTGTCATAGCCCCATCCACCACCGGGGCAGGAAGAGCAGCAAAGGTGATGAGAAGCAGGGACGATTCTGCCTGTGCAGTCCAGGAGGGCCTGGGAGCACAGACCAGACCCCTCTGCCCAGGAGACCCCTGGGCATGCAGGCACTGAGCCCTCAGAGAGTCTCCCCAGCCTCTGTGGATGGAAACCACCCCAGCCCTCCAATTTCTTGGTGAAAGTGAATCCATCTGGCAAGTTGAGGAGGAGAAGTGACCACCCATCACCAGGTGACCCCAGTGCCTGGAACCAGCCATGGCCTGGTTTCCCATCCCACCGTGAGCTAAGGGGATGCTGGTGAATGCATCGAGGCCTGTGGCAGCACGTGGGGCTCATCCTGGCTCTGCAAAATAAAATAAAAGAAAAATAAGCCAAAGCTGATCTTCGTGGCAGGTACAGGACAGCAAACAGTGGGTGGGTGCCTGGGCTGTGGTGAATCACCCAGGTGATGGGGTGCCCTGAGAGACCATCCCCTTGCCCAGGCAGTGGGAACCCAGAGGTGCAGGTGACACCGTCGCAGCGTGGCAGATGGCGGCAGTGCCACCTCCACCAGCCCAGCTGCCCAGCAGGAGAGGCTCCACCTGCACCAGCCTGCGAGCATGAGCTGCAGGGCAGGCCGGGGCTGTGGCCAGGGCTGGGCACAGATGCTGCAGATTAGAGAATGAAAAGCTGGGAGGTTTCTGCTGAAGACATTTTTCCGTTCGTGAGGCCATGGGGTGGAGCGGGCGAAGGGAGGGGAGGGTGAGGGGGGGGCAGCGCCTGC
>NW_020955644.1:1334257-1335297 GCF_003031625.1 Empidonax traillii
CTGCACCTGCCCTTCCCCGGGTTATTTCCCAGCAGAACTGCAGCACTTGCTAACAGCAGCAGCAGCCCAGATGCTGACACTGAACACGCAGCAGTTATTCCTCCTGGGCTGTGTTTACGTCTTCCCTGTTGCAAGTACAGATTGGGATTATTTTGGTGGGTTGACATGAGCTGTCGTGCTTCCCTTATGTTAATTTGTTGGGCTTAGATGAGCTCCCGAAAAGGATTTAATAACAAGAGAGGCTGCCAGTGAAAGCACAACCTTGTTCAACACTTGCTGTGCAGCCAAGCCCTCAGAAGGCCGAGCCTCCAGGCGTGGGATCAGCTCCCTGTGAGGAGCTGAGGTTTCCTGTAAGGACAGGCAAGAGCACAGCGAGGTCAGCGCTTGCCCTGAAGGCACAGGAGGTGGGTCCCAGCCCTGCCAGGACATGAGCCCCCCCAAGAGCACTGTGACAGCACTGGGGACAGGGAAAGCCACAAAACCACAGCAACTCAGCCTCAGGCAGAGAGAAGCTGATATTTGGTGATTCTGGCTCAAACAGCAGGGCCAGGGAAGCGACTCCTGAAAACAGTGAGCAAGGGTGAGCCCCCTCCTTCCCCCATGCCCAGTGATGCCAACCCTGAATTCCTCATCCAGCAAGGTGGTGGGACCCACCCTGGTCCTCAGGGGCCATTCTGGGGCCATGAACACCCTGCTGGGTGTCCTGTCACCAGGACCACTCCGAGGGGTGAAGAGGATGCAGGGATGCAAAGGGGAGGAAGGGCCGTGAGCTGCCAGGGCCAGGCAGCACCTCCAGACCTGTCCCACCACACCACCCTTTCCCTGCATCGCCCCAGGATGTGACAGATCACCCGTGTGTGAGCGTGTGTGTGTGGGAAAGCTCCTCTCCTCGGCACAAACACACACACACACATGCTTAGTAACATAATCTCTTAAAAGCAAAATCCCAGAAATTCTTTTTTTCTTCGTGGAAAATCTTCCCTGGGGGAGAAGCTCACAATGAAGGATGAAAGCTTAATCCTTGAGGCAGAGCAGGACGT
>NW_020955644.1:1336172-1337446 GCF_003031625.1 Empidonax traillii
AAAAAAAAAAAAAGAAAGAAAAAAGGTGAAGGGCTGCGAGCTGCGGTGGGGTGGGAGGGCCCGGGCTGCGGGGAGGGGCTGCGGGAGCCGCGGCAGCGCTTCCTCCCCCGGCCGGCTCGCATCCATCCATCACCCCGGTGCCAAAGGCGCAGGTTATCCTGGCGGTTTCGGGCGCGGGAGAATGTTCTCGTGCTCTGGTGGGAGAGTAAATGATGCTCCAAGTGATTCACCGCCGGGGACAGCTCCAGGTCACCGGGTACCAGCACTAGCACAGCTGGGAAGGGGCTTTAATCAAGATCAGGCTTTGACCAATATAAAATAAAGCACCAGCGTGTCTCAGGTTGATTTTTTCGTGTTTTCTGGGCTGTCAATACCGATGCTGGCGGGCGATGTGACAGTGCTCAGCAGAAAGGCATTGAAGGGAGCAGCTTTTGCCACTTCCTTGCCATCCCTGGTAACCACCACCCTAACACATCATCTTCAAGGCCAGAGAAAACCTGTTTAAATCAAAGTTAAACCCGCTGCAGCACTGCTCAGGCTGAGCTGAACCTCCCTGCCAGGAGAGGCAGGGCACTGATGACCCAGGGCAGGTGGCAGGAGGAGGACATTGCTCACTGCCACGGACGAGGACACGGGGACATGAGCCAGTGGTGGCCACACTCAGGGCAGTGGAAAGAGCTGGGCTGATTGTTTGGGACAGAAATGGGTATTGTTTGTGGCTCCTCACTGGAGGCAGCTCCCTGACCCCCAGGGAGCCCTGTGTCCCACCCTGGGGTGCTGCAGGAGCTTGGCCAGACACAGGGCAGGGATATGGTGACATTTGGGAAGCTGGGGGTGCCAGGGAGGGCTCCTGGCAGGTCCCAGCCAGCCAGGCCAGGCCTGAGCTATTCCATGCACTGGGGGGTTCCCACAACAAAAAAAAAAAAAAAAAAAAAAAAACAATCTGTGAAAGGGGTTTCCCTGCACGGCATCCCCAGTCCAAGAGGGAGAACCAAACAAGCTCCTCTTCTCCTCTTTATTTTTAATTGGCATTGGAGCAGCAGAGGTGGGGTTACACTCTCCAGAGCCCAACCTGCTCTGCCTTTGCTCAGTGTGCAGCAACGCTGTTTATGGACTCAGATTCCAGCCTTCTCCTCTCTCGAGGCTGTGAAGATGTATTTCCTCTTGTGCCATTTCTCCTTCTGGCAAGCAGGCTCCCAGGTGGGTCTGGAAAATGTCAAAGTGGGAAATAAAGTTGTTCACTGAGAAAAAAAAAAAAAAAAAAAAAAAAAAAA
>NW_020955644.1:1338692-1376883 GCF_003031625.1 Empidonax traillii
CACCAGCCTGCGAGCATGAGCTGCAGGGCAGGCCGGGGCTGTGGCCAGGGCTGGGCACAGATGCTGCAGATTAGAGAATGAAAAGCTGGGAGGTTTCTGCTGAAGACATTTTTCCGTTCGTGAGGCCATGGGGTGGAGCGGGCGAAGGGAGGGGAGGGTGAGGGGGGGGCAGCGCCTGCAGCAACAACAAAAGGCAGAACAAGGGGGAGGGGAGCACGAGGGAGAGATTTTTGATTCATACTCAAAAATTACCCAAACTTTATTGCCAGAATGTCTACATTTTTATGTGCTTAAGCACAGTGAGTTATGGAAATCTTAGAACAATGGAATGATCTCCTTCATTGCCCTCGATGCGCTCGAAGCCACCACCCCTCCTCACCAAGTGGAATCTCTTTTTCCGTTTTATCGACTTGCAAAAATGCCTCTGCTATCAACACCCTCCTCGTGCATCTCATAAATACCAGGGTGGGACACGGGGCTATTGGTGGGTGTTTTTTATAAAACCCATCTCTGCCCCAGCCCTTCCTCAAGAAACGTTTTTACGGCGTTCGGTTGATTTGGCAAATTTTCTACAAGAACCTGCCCGAGCAAGAGGGGCTGCGAATTCCTTGACTCAGGTCCAAGCATAGAGCTTTACTGGTTCCCCTGCTCTCATCTTTGCTCTGTGGGAGTCCCCTATCTGTCAGTCACGTACTGATCTTATAAATCCTCTGCTGCTCCATGTGAGAGCGTTGCAGGGTGTGCCTTACACGCTCCATCTGCCAGGTAAGGGACCGCAGCGCCAGCAGCTCAGCCCCAGCGCGTGTTTTGCAGCCCTGGACATGCAGAATAAAGCAGGTTTTTTAGGGGAGTTGTAGGGCAAAGCTTGGAGCAGACCCATTCATTTCTGAGCACAACAGGAGCTGAGAAGGGTGGATGCTCCTCACAGGCACCTCCGGCAGGACACGCACGTCCATCCTCAGGCATCGCGGCCAGGCTCTGAGCCGGCAATGCCTGGAGCAGGGATGCTCTGCTGCAGGGAAAAAATCCTCCAGGCAGCAGCTGTGTGAAGGAAACCGTCACAGAGAGTGCAGGGAGGGTCAGCAGAGAGCACACGCCGGGGTGGTTTCCTCCGCTGCCGAGATAATTCCTCCCCACCCCTCCGAAACATCGTCCTCCTCGGCTGCGCTGCCGGAGCAAAGCGCGGCCACACAGCCCCGGGCTCTGATTTACAGCCTGCCAGCTGATGGGGCTGCAGGCAGAGAAAGTGCTGAGCTGGGAGAAAATGAGGACCAGACCGGGGAGAGGAGGGGGGTTTTGCCGGGAAGGTTTCAGGAGCCGGAGTTATCCCACCCTGCCTTCGTGCACCGGCCTGTGGCCGAGGAGGGGCATAGGGAGCAACTCTGAGCTGCAGGAAGAGCTCTGGGGGGAATGAAGGCATGGATGGGAAGGCCCAAGGTCTGCACAAACCCCTCTGCTGATCCCCCATTTCCCAGGCCATCCTGCCCAGCTCCCAGCCCGCCAAGGAGAGGGAAGCTGAGTGAGCCACAGGAAAACGTCTTCAGCCCTATAAACCGACACAGTTGTTTATAATATTCCTAAGTGCCATTGCGTGATGATAGCAGTGCTCTGACAGGGAAAATTTACTTTTTTCCTTCTTTTTTTTTAAATAAAATTAGAAAGCTGCAAGTCCCCCCGAAGATGTTTTGGCCATTGTCCTGGGTTTGTTTGTTTTCTTGCTTCCCCCAAGTGACACAGGGAGGGCCATGGCTTGCTGCTGATGTTCCAGGTCTGTCACATCACCAACAGCTCCCTGCTGTGCTCAGCCTGAGCTGCACAATCCCAATCCCTGCTGGCACTGGGCTGGCAGCCCAAATCCTGGGGCAAGAGGCTTTTACCAGCCTCCTTCCAGCCACCCACTGGCCACCCTGTCCATCCATCCATCCATCCATCCATCCATCCATCCATCCATCCTCCCATCCTCCCATCCTCCCTGCCCTGATCCAGGGCTGCTCACAGTGGGGGAACAGGGAGCAGGGAGCAAAGGGACAGGGAATAGGGGCCAGGGAGCAATGGAGGATGGAGCAGGGAGCTTAGAGGAGCCTCTTGCAGCTCCTTGTCCAAAGCACCAGCAGCTTTCTGAGCCACCCGTAGCTGAACTTCCTGGGGAAGAGGCTTGGATTTGAAGGATGAAAGTTAAAAGTTGTTGACCTTCTGGATAAAACTTATCTCTGCACTTTTCACATCCCGAGGGTTGAAACCACTACTTTGTCATTACTTTTTGTGTGGAAAGACTCCTCCATAGGAGTCAAGAGCTTTGCTGAGGACGCTGCAATTTCCTGCAATCTCCAGTTTGCTTATATTGCGCTAAAACCAAACAAACAACCCCTGAAAGGCAGCAAGAGCTGCAGGAATCTGCTTGGCTAAAAAAAGAGTAGGGATTTATCAGGGTTTCAGGCACAGCATGTATTCTGCAAGGCCACGGAGCCAACTTAGGGGCACCCTCCAGTGTGCCCACGCCTTTGGGTGTCACATGTGGTTGTCCCCCATGGGCAGGGAAGGGGCTGACATTTAACTGACCTGCCCTCCCATCAGCCAAGGCACAAGGAATTACAGAATCACAGAATCAGAGGATATCCTGAGCTGGAAGGAACCCACAAGGATCGTTGAGTCCAAATCCTGGCCCTGCACAGACACCCCAAAATCCCACCCTGTGCCTGAGAGTGTTGTCAGCACTAGCTTGTGCCTGGGGTTGTACAGCTGTGACATTCACGCTTTGGGAAATGTCCCATAGATAATTAGTCCCAAGTGGGAGCTGCCAGCAGAATTACTGTCCTCTGGCCAGCACCCACCTCAGTGCCTGCTGTTTAATGGCATTTTGATGATGTGCAGATTATACAGCAAGGCTGAAGGGGCTGATGAGGAAGCAGGGGCTGCCAAGCTGAAGGTACTCCACTAACTCCACTCCTCCCATGCCTGTGTGCCCTGTATTTTGGGGGGACTCTGTCAGGAATGCACCAAGACCAGTGGCTCCATCACCTGTGGTGGTCTCTGGGCACACAAACTGTCCCTGGCACCCAGGAAATGTTGGCCAGAGAAGACAAGTGAGGGGGGAACTTATAACAGCAGCCCAGCTGTGACTGATACACAGTCAAGCACCTCAAAACTTGGAAAAACTAATTAACAGCCCCCTAAATCCCAAAGCACAGGAGAGGCATCATGAGTCTGACATTTGGCTTCTCATCCCTGAGCTGCGGGTCCAACAGCTCGCAAGCCAGAGGTCAAGCTTCCCGATTCCTCTTTTTGATCTGCATCATCCACATTTTTCCATGTTGTTGGACACAAGAAGAGTAAAAAAAAAAAAAAAAAAAAAAATCCCTTTGAATTAGCAGGCAGGGCGAGTCTCTAATTGCTTTCCCAGCTCCTCCCTGTGTCAGGTCCGGATGGCTGCCCAGGCACCCGCACACACCCGCTCAGCCCAGGAGGAAAACAGCAGAGGGAAGAACAAGTGCTGCAGCTTGGGGTGGATAAACAGGCTCTGGGAAGGCCTTAAATTAAAGCCCAGCAGCCCAGAGCTGCCCCAGCTCTGCTGCCATCCCCGTGCCCGTGGTTGGAGCTCCCGGCCCCGCGTGCATGGGCCGGCTTGGCAGACAACTCTCTCTCCATTACCAGTTAATGCAATGGAACTGGCTGACAATGGGCTCAGGGGCTGCCAAAATCCAACATCAGGGCTGCAGATGTCCCTGGGACCGGCAAACCCTGCTGGAAGATCCCTGAGGTACGAGAGGTTACCCTCAATTTGCTTCAGATGCTGCTCGAGCCGGCCCACGGCCACGGCGGGAGGAGGGGCCTCCTCGGGAGAGAAAAGATAAATCCAGCTCTGCCTCCAGACTCTTATTGTCTTCTCTGGTTCGAATTAAGTGACTGGGGTCATTTTTTATCTGTTGCAATTTGTCTTTTACCTGAGGGCAGTGCGGAAAGGAAAGAAGAAAAGGTGAATCGAGCACGAAAGCAGGGAAGGAGCAGAGTCTTTAGGAGATAATTAGTGAACTGACATCAGGTTCTCCCTAAAACATCAAACTGGAGATTAAATGTAGGCAGACACTACTAATTCCCTGCCAGTGGGCCCGGTGATAAATCAGCACCAGTGGCTGTGGCTGCACAGCAGCATCCAGCCCTGATCCCAGGGATGTTGCAGGAGAGGAGCAGGATGGACACCCCAGCTCCCACCAGTCATCAGCCTTATTTCAGCACTCCCCCTAGTTTGATTCCTAAGAGCCAGGAGCGATGCTGATGCAAAGATCCAGCCCAGCAACCAGACAGGCACAGGGTGACGCCAGTGCCACCAGCAGAAGAAGCCACCGAGCTCTCGTTGTTCCAGGCAACTGAACCACAATGGAGAAAACAATGTCTCCTCACAGCATCTGCTCCGTGTTTCCACAGCCAGTGCCAAAGGGCTCTGTGTGTGCCTCGCCTGGAAACGCGGGTTGACTTTGGTCAACAAGTATTTAAAGAAATTGGTTGTTTCATCAGCTGCTGTATTGGAGGCAGATGAACAGCAGGAAGCCTCAGGTTAGTGACCATCAGCGCCACGGGGCGTGGGGAGAGCTGGCAGGTGGACTTTGTGCCCTTTTTGATGCTCACATCAGCCTGGCTCACCTGCACAGAGCATCACTAGGGCTGTGTGGGAACACCAGCACAACCTGCAGGGTTTGTGCCCACCGAAGTCCCCTCAGCATCTCTGCCCCTCAGCCCTGCCCGGCAGCGAGGACACCCCTGTTCTGGAGCCTGGACTAGTCCCAGGAAACCTTCCCACTCTGTGTCCCCATTGTAAACAGAACCCCACTTCTTACAGCCCTGCAGAGGCACAGGAGGAGCCTGTTTGGCTGGAAGTGTTTGCTGGGGAGACACCCAGTGAGTTCACTGGTGGGGCGAGCCTGGGTGCATTTGGGTTCTGGCTTTGGAGGAGGGCACATCCCTTGTGGAGAAACTGCTTGGCAGAGGGGGGAAAATGGGGTATGTAGTGCTTACAGCAATCTGATCTGCCCCCAAAACCAAACGATTTGCCATTCCCAGGAGTTCTATAGAATCATTACAAGAGGCTCCACGCTGCCCACACCAGGGAGGCATCCCTGGCCATGGCTGGGGCTGAGGATGCTCCACCACAACCCTGGTGCTCCCTGGGGTCACATCCCTCTCTCTTCTCTGTCACTGGGACATTCCCTAGATGTCACAGGAGTTTGTCAGCGCCTTCCTCCCAGACCCAAGCCCAGCCCAGGAGGCAGCAGAGGAGATTTATTTCCTCTGACAGGCTCCACACACGCTGCTATTTCTCTTCATTGCTCTTGACGGGCCTCCTGCCACACTGGGCAAACTTCGGGGTCGGCCCAGAGCCAGTGTTGGGGTGGGGGTAAGATGTGAGTTGTTTTCAGGTGGTTTCAAAGTTAACACCCCTGAGGCACCCCTGGGTTTGCAGAGGTGAAATCTGTGTCTGTTCTGGGTGATTTCATCATCAAGTGGCTCCTTGCGTAGATTTTCCTTGTCTTCCAAAGCAGGGAGCTTCCCACCGCCAACCTGGCCTGGCATCAGGGTGCCATCTCACAGCCCCCCTGCAGCATTGAGCCCCTCACCAGCACCAGCTGGGAAGGGAAACCTTGCTTCCAGCACCTGGAAATCCATCCAAGATCCCAGATCACCTGCACTGCCTTCCTACAAGTGTCTCATGGGCAGCCAAGCTCCCCACAGAGCCCCCCGGTGCCACAGCCCAGGGATACCCTGGGACACAGGGAGAAAAAGCATTGCCTTGAATTTACCATATCAAAACTCAATCAAAACAACTCCTAAAGTAGAAGTTTAGAGTGAAATTTAGACCTGGCACTTTGATCAGAACACGTGCAGCCCCACGCCCAAGTGGTCTCTTTTCAATATATTCGGTGATTTAATGAAAAACATGATTTACTTTTTGTTGAAAGCAGACACATCTCACATTTCCACCGAAGGAAAATATAAGCTTGTAGAAAACAACAATTTGATGAAAACCTGTTACTCCTGCCCTGTCTGTAGCACCCAGGGAGAGCTTCATCCCAACACCCAGCTCACCACAAACCACACGCCTGCCTCGGGTCAGGTTCTTTTTTTTTTTTTTTTTTTTTTTCCAGCACTCTGATTATTTTTTCTCCTGGGGATGGGGCCGGGAAGGACTCAAGCCTTCAGCTCAATACAAATCCTGCCCTTTCGGTAAAGTGTAATAAACTTCTTCCCCTGACACATAGGAAAATGTTTTAAGGCGAGACTTTATAGAGAGCATCAATCACTTCGGAGGTGATGGAATTGCTGCAGAATTATAAGCAAGTCTGAAGTGTCTACAGAGGACTCTAAACACTGTCTTCTATTTATTCTCTGTGTCCTTTGTAAATGTAAACTTCGGTGGAGTCCGGAGGCCCTTCCGTCTCCACGGCTTGTCAATCCAGCACCTTTCACCACCGCTAAAATCACAATTAAAAAAAAAAAAGGGGGGATTACAAAAACAAACACAGAGCTCGCTGGCGCGAGAGTGATGGCTGGGGACTGTTCTGGGAGCTGTGCTGGGATCCCGCCCTGCATCTGCATCTTCCCACCCTCAGTGTGCAGGAGTAGGACCCCCCCAGAGCCGCCTCCTTCTGATTCCCCTTCCTGCAGGAGGCGAGGGAGGTGAGGATGGAGCAGGACGCGTGTCCTGGCCACGGCACCCAGTCCTGGGTGCTCACCTGTGGAGGGTCAGGAGCAGGCAGAGAAAGGCCTGAACTAAATCCCAGATCCTCTCAGGATCCACAGTGAAACCCATCCATCAGGATTCCCATCCAATGCCACTCCCAGTGTGAGAGCCATCGAGGGGGCACACAGCACCCAGTCCTGACTGATCACCTGTGAACCCATTCCCACCTCTCAGAGGGGCAGGAATGGGGAGAGAAAGACCCAAACTAAACCCCAGAGAAGACAGGGATGGAGACCTGGCACCCACCTGTGCCCTGGTTGTGCACAGGCAAGTTTTTGTCTCCCCCAGACACTATCAGCAAGGAAGGGTTAAGGTGCCCTCCCTGCATAAACATCAACTGGAGCTCTCAGAGCCTCCAAGAAGATCACACAGAGGACAGTGCACTGACAGCAGGATGGAGCTGGGTGTGGGAGAGCCATCCCAGCTGGAATGCTGCTCAGGGGAGTGAGAACCGGAGCGGGAAGTGACTTTTCCTTCCACTGAAAGAAAAAAGAAAAAAAAAAAAACAATAGATAAAAGCTCTATAAAGTTTAAAAGATAATCTATATGAAAAACTTCTCTTTGCCAAAATAGCAGGGGAAAAAAAATATTTTATACATTGAAATATCCCACAGCTGCTCCAGGGGGGAAAGAAAGTAAAAAAAAAAAAAAAAGTCTATTTTGATAAATACCCTGCACAAGAGACTTGATCTGCCCCTGGAGCATCCTGATCCCAGCACACTTTACCAGCCAGTGTGGCACTGCCTCTTGCCAGCACCTCTAGTCCCCTCAAATGCCATTTACCCCACAAGATAATTCAGAACACAGTTATTCCAGCAGTAAAGCAGCATTCTGGGGGCTCCCCCACAGCACCCTCACCGAGTCATGATGACAGACCAGAGCTCAGAGAGGGAATGTGAGGCACAAGCGTGGGGAGGTCCCCCTGCACCCCCTGATGCTCATTGTGAATCCACATCTCCCGTGCAGGGCTGGGATCCCCCCCGCATGTCCCACTCAGAGCTGTGCCCCCCGCAGGTCCGTGTCCCACGCAGGTCCGTGTCCCACGCAGGTCCGTGTCCCCGGCTCGGTGGCCCCTCGGGCCCGTAGCCAGCAGGTAGCGCTGCGGGTCCGTCCCTGGCTCCGCAGTGTCGCTGCCACCGCCCGAGCTCCGTCCCCGTCGGCGTCCCTCTGTCCGTCCCACCCCCGTCACGAGTGACAACGAGCGTGGGGATGCTCCAGCACAGCCGCTTCTCACCATCCGAGCGCGGGGATCGGGATGCCGAGCTGGCGGTGCTGCCTGACGGGATCCCACCGTGTGGGGGACCTACCCATCGGGATTCCCGGTGTGGGACCCATCCACGAGGATTCCCGCTGTGACTTCTGATGTGAGGGGCACTGGTGCTGGCGGATCTGTGCGGGCAGGGAAGGGGAACGCAGTCACGTTTGTGACAGGTCCTTTTCCTGGCACGCTCCAGAACGCCCAAACATCCCAATGGCCCCGCGGCGTTCCGCGGCTCCCCGGCTGTGCTACAAACAGCTGATCCCTGTAGGATCACACCCGCAGCCTTTCCCAGGGCTGACCCGGAGCATCCCTGCCTCCCCAGCCCGCTCCGTGGCCTCCCCTCCCTGTCTGCGGGCGGTTTGTTTGCACTGAGGAGTCGCTGTAGCAGAAGTGCAATTCCAGCAAAAGCTGGCAGAGAATCCAGGGGCCAAGTCCAGAGTAAAATTCTGATAATGCTGTGTTTATATCAGGAATTTCTTTGGCAGATTAATCACATGAATGAAGTAACAGATGGGACCTCGCTGGAGATGCTGTAACTGGAATTCCAGTGCAGGGCCAGGCTGACAGTTCACCCTCTGGAAGCGTAAGGACCACCTCTGCAGGGAAGCAGTGAGGAGGTTAAGCAGGGAGTGAAGCATCACCCAAGGGTGAACTGTCCTCCAAGAGCCAAACAAGAGGAACCAGGGCAGCAGTTCATGTCCCCTGGCACACGCCAGCCCCTGCTTCCAGCCCTGCAGCATCCGAGAAATGATGGGCACGGGGTGGGCATCGCTGCAGGAAAGGTCTCGTGCTCCTGATTCCAGCCTCACCCTGGCCACTCGCCGGTTTTGCCAGCTCTGGGCTCAGGTTGCACTTGGAGATTAAAATCACCCAAGGTCAGAATTCCCCAGGGAGCAGCAGGGGACCAGCCCGGGCACAGCCGCCAGGCTCTGGCATGTCAACAAGGGACAGATACAGCCACCACCCGCCTCAGCTGCATTTCACTGCCCAGCAGTTGGGATGTCAAACTTCTCCCAGACTGGGGAATTATTTCCAGAGTCAGGAACGTGCCACGTGCCTGTTGGAACAACCTGTAGGTGTGCCCGACTTCCCAGGTGCTGCCCCCAGGAGTGACCAACCAACCAACTAACCCTGGCAAAGAGCAGGGGAGGGAGCAGAAGTGCCAGGAGTGAGACCAAGAGGCAGAGTGTGGGAAATGCTTCACTGACCCCAGACAGCTGCTTGCAAGAGGCAACAGACTTCCTACTACTTCCTTCTTCATTTGGAGAGGAAGGAGGTGGATCCTGATCTTTGCATATCTACAACAAACCAAAGCACACCCTTAGCAGTGACAAGCAAAGGGGAAGGTGGCAGCAGTCAGTGCCACAGGACTGGAGCCTTCCCCTCCCTCAGCCCTGGCACAGCACGGGACCAGCAAGCACAGGCTGTGGGAAATCACTCCAGGATGACCTTTCGATGCTGCAGGTCCTGGAAAGCGACCTGTGCCAGCTGTGTGATCAGCTTACAGCTCCTCTGCTCCTTCCAGGAGCTGCTGCACTGCTCCCACAGCCGGAGCCAGGCACAGGGGTGGGAATGTGGCACCAGGAGAGCGTGGTCCACACATGCCCAACACGGGTTTTGAGCGCTCCCTGGTTCTCACAATCTCTCTCTCAATAAAGCTGCCCACAGCTTTACTGAGTGTGATTTGTGAGAGCCAGCGGGTTATTTTAATGACGCAGCAGCTCGCTGAGGAAACACCACTTCCCCTGCTGCTGGGTCCTCCCAGCACGCTGCAAGAGACAGCTCCAAGCGAGGGGCATCAATCAGATCACGGTGGCCTCTTGCAGAGCAACAGCTCCAGGTGAGCCGGGGTAGAGAGGAGGCTCTTTGATCTCTTCAGAAATCTCTCCCCTGTGCCTGAGCGCTGCCCACGAGAGCTCACCAGTGGCACCAGCTCCATCCACACACTCCCAATGTTCCCCCCAAGGTTTGGGCAGCACCAACAAGGCCTCAGCACAGCGGGGAGGACATGTGCCCAGGTGTGAGGGGCAGTTGGGCACCAAGCATCCCCATTGCCTGTTCCCTCCTCCAGATCCTCGCTCTGGAGCCAGCAAAGCTTCCTGCCCTGGGGCCGAACGAGCCGCTCTCCCCTCAGGCTGCAGCGGGGGAACATCTGGGACCCGTTAGCTGGGAGCACATAAAACTCCAGGCTGTGTTAGTCATCGGCCCCGTCACGCTCCCTCCTCTGCCGGTGGACGCGGCGCTCGCAGAAGCGACCAACAACTGCTGGTGTTTCTGTCAGCTCCAATAAACAACTGCGGCGAGGGCCGTGGGGGGAGAGGGGGCTTGGCAGCTCCATCCAAAAACAACCAGTTTTAAGCAGGAGATCCTTTTCGGCTCTCCCCCGGTGTGCTGGGTGGCACCGGAGGGAAGGGGGGTCTGAGGGACGGGGTGACTCTCTGTGAGTGAGTCCCGGACCCCCTGCCAGCTGCCCCAGTGCCCGCCAGCACAGCCACGGGAGCTCCAGCCCGTGGGACCCCACGAATTAACGAGCCATTAACATTCTCACAGTGACATCTCAGGGATAAATTGGTTGCCGGCTGATTTGCAAAGCATTCAGGCAAAATTATTAGGAGGAGGGCTGGTGGGGAGCCAAGGGCTGGGTCCCCAGGGGGGGCTGGGAGCTTCTGGGTCACTTGGGTGTTCGTCCCACGGCCTCGGGAAGCTCAGCCCAAGGTGCTGTGGGCTCCCAGCTGTGCCACCCAGGCCGACAGCATCACGTGCCAGCCAGTAAACATGGCATAACTCTCACCCTCATAAAGGGCTTAAGTGCCCTGGCACTGTTGGATAAACAGACCCGTGTGCTGAAGGCACACAGCAACTTGGCAGAGGTCCTGGAGGCATCTCAGCATCTTCACAACCCTCCTGTGCCCTGAGAGTGGCATCAGAAGGGACATGGAACCCAGTGCCCACTTCAGACCTGCAAGGGGCATCCAGACCCTGATGTGGGTTGTGCCTCAAAATTGGGAAGGGTTTTGCAAGAGTGTCTGTGGATACCACGTTCCCACAATCATCTTCCCAGGGATGGGCAGCTCTGGGAACAACACATGTGCACTTTATCACCTTCTCTCATATGATTCTCTCCCCTCTTTCATTGATTCCTGCAGGTTAAGCTACAGCCCAGCTCCTCAGATTGGGTGACCTCATGGCTTGTGCTCAAACAAAATAAACAAATAAAATTAACAAACTGCTCCCTTGCAGCTCCCTCGTGAGCCAAGAGTTGAGTCAGAGCCATTCCAACCATTCCCACCTCTCCATGAGGAAATCCAACCTGCCTGCACAAGGAGCTAGGACTGGGACACAGGGGATGGGGAGAGAGAAGTTCCCGTGGGGCCAAAATGGAAAAGACAAGGAAAAATAAACAGGCAGCAGTGAGTTGGCAGTGGGGTGCTGGGGGCACAAAGTCCCATGGAGGAACCTGCATCTGTCCCTCATCAACAGCACTGTCAGACCCCACAGGAGACCCCAGGTGGAAACAAAAAAAGAGCCAAGGTTCCTCATGCTCACTTAGTTCAAGGAAAAAAATCTTTCACAGGAGTGTCTCTCCATCTCCTTCTGGAGGTGATTTGGCTGTTAGAGGGCTGGGAAGCTGTTGCTGGAAAACCTGAGCAAGGAGGAGAAATGTCGCCCCAAATTTATTGTATTTACTTTCTCCGGTGTTTTCAGAATTTTTTAGTCTTCAATAGTTTATATTATACACATTTATCAGCTTTCCTCCAGGCTTTTAACCCCAGATTCACTGTCTCAGGTTAGAGCAGAAAGTGATGGAATGGGCATTCCTGGCACATCTGCTGGGGGGGGGGGGGGGGGGGGGGGGGGGGGGGGGTTGTGGCCAAATTTAATCAAATGGCAAAAAGGAACCCAAAACAAGGGTTGCTGCACACTGAAATCCTCAGTGTGTGTCCCTGGCACTGTGGGTTTCCTGTGGGTCTCCACCACACCTCCTCTCAGATGTGGGACTTCACATTTGCTTAGGAGCACTCGTGTGTTTTACTGTCGACATATTCATCAACACTAGGTTTTGATCTTTTTCTTTTTTTAAGGACAGAGATGGACAAAACCATTTTTTTTTTTTTATCTAAAGAGGCTTGCAAGTGAAACGGCCTATTTTGTAGAAATCTTATTTTTAAAAAGCATTTACAAGCCTCCATCCAAGAAGCCAAGGCAGCCAGCAGTGACACCAACCCCACCAGACCACCCCAGCCACAGCAGGAGGGTGATATTCCCCAAAATAAGGGGAAATCACAGAAGCGAAGGGAGGAGGGGGGGGGGGGGGGGGAAATAGCATTTTTAAGCCTGGGCAAATGTGTAGGTAACGAGTAAATTAACTCCCTGGCTGCGAAGCCATTGAGCGGCACAGCCCCGAGAGCGGACAATGGGATCAAAGCCGGGATTTCCCCGGGCTCAATGGAGATCCCACCGGGAGCCGGGCTCTGTGCCCACCAGAGCGCCCGCGGCCCTAAAGCTGCTCAGCCACCTTCAAAGGAGCCCACACAGCCCCGAGCAGCTCCCGGGGTGCCGCACAATTCCCAGGTTTTCTGGGGGTTTGCTTCCCAAAGGGAGGGGAGCGGGGCTGGCAGAGGCACCCCCGGTGACCCCCGTGCCCGGAGGGGCCGCCCCCGCGGGGGGATAATGCTCGCTCCCGCTGGCAGGATTAGCCATCTAGCAGGACAGCTGAATCAGACTCCCAGCCCTTAACAGGATTACGCTCCCGGGAGCTCCAATGAAAATACAGACACCCTGCCCATGGAGTGGCCGGGCAGCTCCCCCTTTTTCCGCCCCCCACCCCCCCAAATCCCTCCTCCCAGCGGCCCCACAGTCCCCGGGGTGTGAGAGATACTCGGGGGGGTTTTAATGTCGTAATAAAGTGTGGGGCTGAGCTCCTCATGGAATCACAGGGAAGGGGCTTGACTTTCCACCAGCCACGGGGGATTTACATGGGCAGTCAGTGACAGGACAAGGGGGAACGCTTTTAAACCAGAAGACATTTAGGTTTGATGTTAGGAATAAATTATTTATTGTTATTTATAGGGTACTGAGGCCCTGGCACAGGTTGCCCAGAGAAGCTGTGGCTGCTCCATCCCTGGATATGTCCAAGGCCAGCTTGGACAGGGCTTGGAGCAACCTGGGCTAGTGGAAGGTGTCCCTGCCCATGCCAGGGGGTGGAACAAGATGATATTAAAGGTTCCTTCCAACCCAAAGCATTTGAGGATTTCTAAGATTCTATGATTTGGGTTCCTCAGGATCCATGACGATTCCAGCTGCCCCCAGAGCATCCCCCCAGGCAGGAGCAGGAGGCTGTGGCACTCTGGCTGTTGGAATGGCTGGCTGTGATCCAGGACCCTGTGCCACCCAGCAGCACGCTCTGCTGTCACCCTCAGCACAACACCCAGACTCCTGCTGGAACCTCCCTGAGCCACAGCCAGTGGGTTGCAGCAGGGACAGCCCATGGAGCTGGGATCCCATCCCAGCAGTGCCAGTGGAGCTGGGATCCCATCCCAGCAGTGCCAGTGGAGCTGGGATCCCATCCAAGCTGGCAAGTGTTTTCCACTGCCAGGGTTGATACCCCTGCTACCATGGCAGGGGTCTTTCAATATCCTCAATAACTCTGGATCAAACCCTCCATTTCCATGGAAACCCAGACCTTCAGGTGTCCATCCCTACATTCCTCCAGAGAGGTTGGATGCTTCCCGAGCCACACTCCTCACCCCCCAGGATTAACTGGATAACCAGGTCAAAAGCAAAGCCCGAATTCAGCTCAGCCAGAGGCCGCTCTCATTACATCTCTATTTCCTTGAACAGCAGATTTGCACCAGATCAGACATTTTTAAGGTCTGGGGAAGCACCAGGCCAAACAGAGCTGTACATTTTCCAGGTTAACAATGATTTTCACCTGCTCCAGCCCGGAATCACCACAATAGCTCTCGACAGCAGCACGCAGGTTATCAGAGTAAAAGGCTGAAAGCACAGCTTGCTGCCCTGACTCCTTGTTGGATTTCAGAGAGGCTGGCGACTGAAAAGCTGATCCAATTTATCCACAGTTCATTATCCGACATAGCATGACACTGGGACACTTGCAGACATAATCCAGCTTCCTCCTGCCTTGCAAGATGTATTGACCAAAGGCAAGAAAACAGAGCATTAATAGCTCTCTGCTGTGCAGCTGAATCTGGGCAGCAGCAATGAGATTCTTTGGGCTATTTCTATCCAATCTCACACAAGAGTAAATCAGAAGCTTCTACAGACTTCCATTAAATTTCTCCCCATTAATACCAATGTGGCAGAGCTCACAATTTGTCCTCTTTTTTTTTTTCCTCCTACTTTTCTGATATTTTAAAAAATGCTAAAACTCTTCTGCTCCTAGCTGAGCTTAAGATAAAAGTTAACCTCTGAACCACAGCAGCATCTTTCAAGTAAGGCACAATGCAGAGAGGGTTTTTTACAGCAGGTTTAGCTCAGTAATGTGTGTTTCAGACAGCATTTGCCCTCATCCTCACCTGGCTCCAGGAGCCAGGCTACAGCATGGTTGAAACTACCCAGAGAAGAAGCAGCTGCCCCATCCCTGGAAGTGTCCAAGGACAGCTTGGATGGGGCTTGGAGCAACCTGGGCTAATGGAAAGTGTCCCTGCCTGTGGAACAAGATGATGTTTAAAGTTCCTTCCAACCCAAATAGCTCCACAATTCTGTGATAAACAAGAGGAGAAAGATGCCCTGTCCTCTACCCCCTGCCCACCTGAATCACACTTGAGAGACCATATTTTGCCACAGAGCCCCGGTGACTGCCCTGGGAGATGCCCCGCAGCAGAACGAGGGCTTTGTAATAACCTGTTATCTGATCTGAGCTCTCTGGCCTTTCCTCCCCGGCAGACAGTCCTTCAAACCCATTCAGGGACGATGAGTCACTGAAGAAGCACTTCAAATCCATCCTGGATGATAAGGTTAGAGCTATGTGCCCTGCATTTCCTGCCCTAGTTTGGAGTTATGCTTGGGCTCTCCGCACTTCCTCGCTTATTCCACCTACTTTCTCCTTCCAAATTCCCTGCCACACCAAGCTGCAAAACCTCAAGCAGTTCAGTGGAGATTCATCAGGACTCGGTGACCATGCTGGGGCTGCAGCAGGGAGCAGTCAGCCAGGGTGGATCTGGTCTGGGGAGGCACAGCGTCGCCTGCTGCAAAGGGCAGAAGGAAAAAAAAGTGGGAACCTTGACCAGGAAAGCTGTTGTGATGATGCCACCAGCCCAGGAGCAGCTGCCTGCTCACCCTGGGACCTGGCAGGTGGCTCTGGGGTGGCTCAGCCCCTCAGGGCTGCAGAATGGGCTCACAAAAGGCAACTCAGAGCTGCTGAGCCAGCTCTGGTCACAGCAAGGGACATGGATAGAATAGACTCAGAGAGTCAAAGAATATCCACAAGGATCATCCAGATCAACTCTTGGGCCTGCACAGGACACCCCAAAATCCCACCCTGTCCCTGAGAGTGTTGTCCAAACCCTCTTGGAGCTCTGGCAGCCTTGGGGCTGTGCCCACTGCCCTGGGGAGCCTGTTCAGTGCCAACCACCCTCTGGGGGAAGAACCTTCTCCTGAGATCCAACCTAAAACTCCCCTGGCACAGCTCCAGCTTTTCCCTCAGGGTCTGTCACTGATCACCAGAGCAGAGATTTGTGCTGCCCCTCGTGGTGAAGCTGCAGCCCCCGACGATGTCTGACCTCAGTTTCCTCATCTCCAGTCTGAACTCACCAACTGAGCTCAGCCACTTCTTGTGTGGCTTCTCCTTTACACCCTTCACCGCCCCCACGTCCCTCCTTTGGATAATCTCTAACAGCTTCACAATTTTCTTATATTGTGGCGCCCAAAACTGCACACAGGGCTGGGGGTGAGGCTGCACAAGCACAGTGGGTCACCCTTGCCCAGGTGGGTCACCTCCACCCAGGAGAAGGTGACCCCGGTGTCCGGGAGCTGAGTGTGGGTTCACGACCAGCAGCAGTAAATCCTCATCACTGTCAGGCACTTGTCTGACTCACATCTCTGGCTCAGCAGCATCCCCCTCGCTATCAGTGGTGGAGGATAAGAAATTTGCCCTGCATTAGTGAAATGATTACCACAAGTACTCAGACACCGATCGTATTCCCGAGGAAAAGGAAACATAAATCCTTCCCTGCACTGACAGCGACAACCCGCATCCCCAGATAGGGGAGAGCTAATTAAACCTGGTCATTCCAGCCAAAGCCCAACCAGCCTGTTTGCACAAGCCTTGTGGTCAGAGCACGTGCAGGATTTGGCCCTATTTCCCCATTTTCATTAATCACAGGAAAAATTCTCCACTTAGGAACAATGCAAGAGATATACCTGATAGGGGTTTTTTTTTCCCCCCCACTTGGCCACTTCCCACTTGGCAGCAAAGATGAAGTTCTGCCTTTGCAAAACATTTTGAAACCTGTTTCTGTTCCAATTCAGAATCACCCACCCCAGAGCTTTCCAGGTTATCTGTAAAAGAAAACCCAAAGAAATGGATGGCTTGAAATGCTTCAGCTGATAAACTCAAAATATATTTATTTTAACTGTAATTTGGGTTTGCGTTCTGAAGGAGAGAGATGTTAAAAAACACAGAACAAAAAGTCATCAAAAATGGGAAAGGTTGTTTTGAAACTGAAGAAACAGAACCATTTTTGTGGCCCTAGGGACCACCTTCCCTCTCCCCCAAAGTTTGACAGAGTTTCACAAAACATTTCAAGTTTGATGTGCTGTGTTTTGGGGGGAGGTCGAGCTGTTCCTGCCGGGGAGGGTGAGGAGAAACTCCAGGAGCAAAGAAAACAGCTGGAATATAGACAAAGGTGCAGGGGGACTGATCCCTCCAGCCGGGCTTTAGTACCCTGGCACTGTTTTAGGTTTGATTTTGGTGCTCCTGAGCCCCGTTCCAGCTGCTCCAGAGGCATCCAGGGAAGGCAGAGGTGTCCCCACACCGTGGGAAGGCGGCCACTCCAAGGATGCAGGACATGCTGCTCCACCCCTGCGCAAAACCCACCTCAAACCCCTCCAAGCCCGGTTATAAATAACGCAGCCGCTGACCTCGCGGAGATTAATCAGTGGGATGGTGTCTCTGCGTGATGTCACCCCGTGTTTTTCCACAGGCCTGTCGAGTTTCAGCGCCGTCTGATCCGCCGATGACAGCCGGGGCTCTCGCCTGCCAGACACGGCCCCGGCAGGGCCGCCGTCGGTAGGAGGGAGAGGGAGCAGCCGAGAGCGGAGCCCGGCAGGATTTATGGCTGGTTCCTCCCCGTCCTGCTCTCCCCACACACACACACAGAGTACACAGATGCCTCGGGAGGATGACGGAAAGCGGGGCCACTCGGGTGTTTTTAGGTGTTGTTGCACCACCTCTGGTCTTTGGGGACGTTTCTGACTAACGGGGCCGGGTTTGGGGCGATCCTGGGTGCTCGGGCACACCTCGGGCTGCTCTGGGAGGAGCCCCTCGGGCGGGTGGGCAGGCAAGGGAGGGATGGAGCCAGGCCCAAGCTGATGCCACGGTGCAGGGTGGGTGTCGTGAGGGGAAACCAGCTCTTTCCAGAGTACCTTCCTCTGGGGAGGCACAAGAACTCCTGAGTGGAAACCTGGGTCTGACATCACAGTTTGAATCCCCCTATTTGACCTTTGCAGTCCAACCTGCAACACGAACACCTGTCCAGGTTCCTCAGGTAGGAGCTGTTCACCTCCAGCTGGGCACACAAGGAAGGGGAGGATGCCCCCACACTGCGTGTGCCCACCTATCGACAGAGACCAAAGGGTTACACACACCACGTGGCTGCAAGGCCAGGCACTGCATGTCCACACAGCAATTCATCAATTAATCCGAGAAGGAACGAAGCAATTAACAGGGGAACCGGGGGATAGGCTAACAAAGCACATGCCTTCGCTCTGCTAACAGGGCTGGCTCGTGCCTGTTTGTTTGGCTCCTGTTTCTATGGTGGTGGGGCCGTAACGAGGGGTCAATTCATCCTCCTGGTTATTTGTAGCTCTCCAAAATGTATTCTTAGCACCTTGAGGGTAAAGCCAGGGGCTAACTAGGGACTGCTTGGTCGTTGGGAGCTGTGCTCTTCTGGGGGATAAAAGGCCTTCCTTTCCCAGGCAAGTGATGGAGTTGCCAGGGCTCACCACTCACCACGTCTGCCTTTGCTGGACAAGGTGCAGCTTGCAGAGAGCACTGGGCTCCTGTGGTGTGATGTCCCAGTGCTGTCCCTGCCCCAGAAGGAGTTCCTTTACCTGTCTCCAGCCAGCTGGAACTGCTTCTCCTCAGCATCCTCCTTGGCACAGTCTGGGGAATGGGGGGGTTCATGGCCAGCTCCGCCAGCAGCTGAGCCCCCAGCACGGAGCAGGACACCCTGCCTTGAGCACAGCTCTCTCCTGGGGCTCTGCTGTGTCACTGTGCTGGGTGGTGACAATGTCCAGCACCGTGTCCCCCACTGTGCTGTATCTGGAGAGGAAACAAGCCTGACAGAGGCTGTGCCCCTAAAGGCACACAGTCCCTCTCAGGTCCCTTTTGCACAAGTTCAGGAGCTTGACCGAGCTACACTACCCATCCCAAAGTAAGTTCCCAATAAATATGTTTTAATAGGTCTTTGTTGCCTCAGAAAACGGGTTTCCCATGGGGTCAGCCAGCCGGGCACTGAGGGTTATCCCAGGACACTGATTTTTCCCCTTGGGGTTCCAGGCAGCTGTGATTATGCAAAGGCTCCCGAGTTATTCCTGGGACTGCCACGTGAAAGGTGAGCTTCCTAGCGGTGCCCAGCATGGGCATTTTGGAGGCATGGCAGCAATCCCTCGGCCAGCTCTGCTCGCTCCACGCGCCTGGCACAGCCCCAGCACCTGTGCCTGCACAATCAGAGCAGGAATCCAGCGGGAGGGACAGTTGGAGAGGGACAGTGACCTCCTGCTTACCCTGCCAGAGCGAGCTGGGCTCAGGGGGCAGAGCACCCTCACCCACGGGGAGATGGCAGCGGCAGGTGAGACCACGCTGCCCCTGTGGAAAGATGGGGAGAGCTGGGCAGAGCAGGGGTGGATCTGGTACCCATCCTCGGCTTGCAAACCCTGCCTGATGGCGCCCAGAGCATGCTGCAGGGTGGATGTCACTTATGGAGCAGGGAATGCCATAGACCATCCTCACCTGTGTGTTTCCTTACCCTGTTCATCTCCCAGGGGGTGACACCGTCCATGGACCCACCCTCTGGCCCTTGTCACAGCTCTGTGTGTGACACCGACCCTGCAGAGGCTGCCCCAATGTCCCAGCATGACCAGCTACCACCTTCAGCACCCAGAGTGAGCCTGTGGAGCCACCGATCTGCTAAGAAAATAGAGAGCCCTTTCCTTTGAAGTTAATGAATCGTGAAAGCCTTTGAAAGCAGAGCCTTGTTTATTTACTCACCACGGCTCATGTGCACCAGGCACCCAGACACCCTGAGAGCTGCTAATTTGAATGGAAGATCAAACACCATGGGGCTCTGCCCGGCTGAGCCACAGTCAGAGGAGCAAGGTCTGCCCCGGCCTCCTCACTGCCCAGCCCAGGGAGAGCTGACACAAACCCAGGGGACAGTCCCTGAGCTGTCAGTTGGGTTTTACTGAGAAGAGCATCAAGAGAAGCCACCAGGTTGTCAGGGAAGTTCAGCACGGTGGGTGCAAAGCTCTGAAACCTGGCCTGAGCATTTCATTTCAACACCAAAATTAAGCTGTGATCCCCCCTGCAGACACCCATCACCCTCCCCTCCCAGGGCTGGTACCCTCATCCTGAGTTTCTGCCTGAGCCAGAGGTCTCCTGCCCAACCCCACCTCACAGCCAAGACCTGCACACCCACAGGAATGTTGTGCTCATCACCTTCCTTCCCCCTTTCTCTCCCCATCACAGCAAGAAACAGAGAACTCAGGCTCCTCTTTTTGTGTGAAACAAGCCATTAACAGAGCAAAGCCCATGAAATGGCCTCAGCAGAGCCCCCAGCATGGCTAGCTGCCTGCTAGCTTGGGTCTTCTAAACAAATTCACAGCTTTTCACAGTCTATAAATATCAGCCTTTTCAGTGCCACCACTTCAGGGATAAGCTGTAATGCAATATTCCGTGTGGGCTCTCGGACAAAAGGACAGCACCCCACCAGCACCAGCTTTCTGTCACTGCAGTTTTCTGAAGTATAATTGGATTATAAGCGAGTTTGAGCTTCCAGTCCCCGTTTCTCTCAGGCTGGGGAAGTCTCTCTCTGATCTGAACAACAGGAATGGGAAGGAAAGAGCAGAATGAGGGGAGGGGGCAGCTGAGGGCTCCGGCAATGCGGGAAAGACTCGGGTGGATAATGAGTTTTACAATCCCAGTAAATGATTAGGCATATTGGGAAAGTGCTGGCAGTGAGAGGTTGCCCAAATGCCTGCTCACTTCCATAGTGTTGAAGGACCAGCCCCACAGGGGCCACATGAGGAAGAGGTAGCTCCCAGGTAGGGCTGGACTTCAACAGTTGCCAGCCAACATTTTCAGGGTGATAAAGGAAGGAAAGCTGAGTGCCCGGGGCAACTCATCCACCTTGTGAAGTCACAGGTGACAGGGGCACATAGAGGTGGGAGAGCACACGCCAAACTGTCACAAGGGGCTGTGCCTGGCCTTGGACACTGATGCCAGGTGGTGATCCTCCCTGAGGCCATCACTGCCCCAGGAAGTGCATGTCCATCCTGTCCCACCCCTCAAACTGCTGCCTGCAGGTCCCCGGGCACCTGTGGGGTCTGCATCACCTCCACCCCCTCGCTGGGACCCTCACGGCCGCCCCGCACCGGAGCCCCCAGCTCCCTGCAAACCGACCCTCGTGCTTTGCCCCCGCCCGCACCAGAGCCGCGGGCACGGCGACAGGAGGGCACAGCCCCCGCCGGGGCGCGGAGCCCCGCGGAGCGCGGCCCACCCTGCGGTTTCCCACCCTGCAGTGACACCTGGCGGGGGGCGAGCGCGGGCGGAGCCGGCCCCGTGCCCCCGCATCCCCGCATCCCTCATCCCGCATCCCGCCTCGCCGCTGCGCCCCTTCCCCCCGGGCGGGGCCCGACGGGGCGGCCGCGACCTGCGGCTCCGCTCCCAGTCCCCCGCGGGTGCGGGCGCGGCGGTGGGAGCGGCCCCCGGTGCGGGGCGGCGGCGGGGGCAGGAGCCCGGAGGGGGCTGTCCGACGTGCCCTCGGGGAGGCGGGGGTCGGTCCGGCCGGAGCGGCGGCTCCGCGCCTCTGACTCTGCCCAATGAGAGCCCGCAGCACGGCGGGCGCCGGCAATATTTGGCCGCGGCCCCCGCGCTCCCATCCCCAGAGCGCCCTCGCCCTCCGCGCAAGGACCTCCATGGCCCGGCCCGGCCCCGCCGCCGCCCGCCCCGCGCCGCTCGGGGCGCTCCGACCCCGCTGAGCGCCCCGCAGCCCCGCGGGGAGCCCCCCCCGCATACCCCCCCCCCCCCCCCCGGCCCGGCCCCGCCGCCCCCCGCAGCAGCATGAGCCTGGGCGCGGGGGCCCAGCCGGGGCTCGCTCAGCAGCGCGGAGCCGGTGGACGCGCCGCGGGGCCGTGACGGGCAGTGCCCCGAGGGGAGCGCGGGCAGGACCCCCCTCCCCGGTCATTTCTCCGTCTGGACCCCGCCCCGGAGAGATATGCTCAGCCCAAACCGCCTGGAAGCGTCTCCTGGGATTGCCGTGGCCCCCGGGCGTGCGGAGTGCGGAGCCTTCCCTCGGACGGCGGGCGCGGCCCCCCGGCTTTGCCTCCCCCTCGTCCTCTTGCTGCTCGCCCTGACGCCCCGCGCCGACTCCTCGTGGTGGTGAGTGAGTCCCCGCGACGGCGCCGCCGCCCCGACGGTCCCGGGGCCGCCGCCCGCGGGAGCTGCGCGGGGCGCGGTCGAGGGACGGGGATGGGGACGAGGATGGAGATGGGGATGGAGATAGGGGTAGGGATGAGGAACGGGAACGGAGACAGGACGGGGACGTGGATGGGGATGGAGACGTGGATAGCGATGGGGACGGGGAAGACCGAGCGGTGGTCGGGGCAGCGCCGGTGGGAGCGCAGCGAGCCCCGCCGTGCCGGGGCCGACGCCCGACGTGCGGCCGTGGGAGCCGGCGGGGATCGGTCGGGGCTGTGCGAGTTCCCCGTCTGTCCCTGCGGCTCCACCTGAGCGGCTCCGGCGGCGTCCCGGGGTGCCGGTATCCCGGGGTGCCGGTATCCCGGTGTTCCGGGGGAGCAGAGCTGCGGGAGCGGCACCGCGCCGGGGTCGGTACCGGGTCTTTCCCCGCGGCTCAGCCACCGCAGCGCTCCGGGCACCCCGGGCCCCGAAAGCGCCGCCACCCCTCTCCCGGGGCCGAGACTTGCGGCGAGGACCCCCTGTTCTGTCGGGCGCCTTGACCCCCCTAAAAGCCATCCCTCCCCGGGCACGGTGGCGAGCAGGGTGAGCCCCTCGGTGCGGTTTAGACCGGGGAAGCGGCAGCAGCTCCCAGCTGATCCGCCCTGATCCCGCCGGAGTTCCCCCATCCCTACAGGCTTCGGTGTTGCCCCGCACGCTTGTGTTACAGCTCTTTGGGAAGCAAAGAAGTTGCTGTTCCTCCTCTCTTGGATAAAGTGAGGCTCTGTAACAGATAGAAACGATGCCACAGAAAATACGAGCCTTCTAGAAATTAAATCTCCTCCTGCCCCGGTTCCTATAACAATGAAAATTCATGTATGCGGAATGAGAGTAATTAGGAAAACAAGGATTGCAAAGTTTTCCAAGTGAGACCTCGCGCTGCTTCGGTAGTTCAGCAACACTGGAGAAAAAAAATAGTTGGCTGCAGAAAAGTTCTCAGTGTCCCCCACCCTATAAAAGTCCTCTCTAATCTTGTGGAAAACACTGTTTTCCACGCCAATCTCATCATCATTAGCAGATCGCGGTGGATGAGGCAGAACTTAATCAAATTCAACCCATCTGCCACTGCAAGGGAACGGTGCTTTCTGGAATTCCTCAGCTACCGTGGAGCACTCTGTGAGGGCCCGGGAGCACTTCATAGTCACGCCGATAGCACAAGTATTCCCGGTGTTCGAGAGCACGTCTGGGCGTGTGGCAGTCGTGGCCGGGCTGGCATCCCTGGGAGAGCGATTCCAGGGTGAGGAAGGCAGATGGAAAAGCTGTGGGGCTGGGAGGGAGGGGGGTTGCTCAGGGGACGTGCCGCTCAGGCAGCCGGTGGCGACCGGGCACAAAAGGTGGATGGTGTGAGGAGCAGCTTCTTCCAGAGAGCAGGGCAGGCTTTGGGGAGCACATAATGAGCAAAGGAGCAAGAGCCCTGCCATTCCCAACCGTGCCCAGAGGAGATCTCCTGCAGCCTGATCAGCCGCGGGGCACTGGAACCACCAGGAGAGAAAATGAGTCACTGCTGGGGAGTCTCAGGTTGATACAAGCACTGGCCTGGCTTCCAGAGCCAGCTCTGCCCCCACCCAGCAGGGCAGGTGAAGGCAGGACGGTTTCTGCGGGCCAGGTGAAGTTGCTAAAATCCTAAAAGCTGAGGAAGGAAGGAAGGGACAGTGGAGAGGTTGGATTATTACCATTCTCAAGGAGGCAGGAGCAGGGGAGGCTCATTAGAGCCGAGGAGTGTGTACAGGGGGTAATGTGGCCGGAAAAAGAGGAGGTGTGGAGTAGTCACAGCATCGTCTGAGCTGGGCAGTTCTGGTAACACACGTGGACGCTGCCTGAGGGGTGAGGATTCTTTCTTTAGGAGGAGAGTAAATACCACCCATTTCCCTTGCTGTCGAACCCCGCTTCTCCACCGCGGTCTGCCCTCATTCCGAGCACATGTCGCTTCCCAGCAAGCGGGAGGAAAACCAGCCACGTTTTAAGCCTCGGTAGCTGTGGCTTGTTTGGAGGAAGCTACATTTAGCTCCCACAGCAGTTTGTGTTCTCAGCTTGCAGACAATCCCTGCCTGGCAGCTCGAGGGGAGAGGAAAGCAGGGCAGCCCTGGGGGGTGCTGGGGCAGGGGGGTGGCCGGGGCTGGGCGGTCCCCCCACGCAGCCCCACAGCCGTGGTGCAGCCAGGCACCGTGCCTTTGGATGTTTTCAGCGGGGAGAATTGGTCCCAAGGGCCTTAAATACTCTACTTTTAAACCCCCCCAAAAAAAGTCAAAACCTAAATATATTAAACTCTTAAAATTCACACTTTCAATTCAACTTTCTCTTCTGTGAAAGCAGCACATGCCTAAGAAAAGTCTAAACTGAACTGAGCGCTGTTGTGCTGGACGTGTCAGTTCTGATAAAATAGCGTGTTTAGATGAAATTGGGTTTTACTGAAAGTGGTTTCAACCAGCTGTGGTTTGGGAAAAAGTTATTCAGCGATTTGCATAGGTTTCCAAACACATCTTTAGCACCACTGATATTGCAGTAAATACATTTGGTGGTGCATCATCGTGCCTTATTTTAATTATTATTGCCAAATTCTTCTAGGGATTCACACACAATAAACTTGTGGAGCTGGCGGAAATGCTTCTCATTTTCAGAGTCAACTTTTTAAGTAGTTTAATAGGAAAAACCGGGTCCCTTCTGATCACAGTACATGGAAAGGAAATATCAACCAAATGTCTCTTCTAAACAACTGCAAATTATTAATTTTCGGTGACGTCAGGCACGGCTCGACCGTCCTGCAGAAACGCCGGCAACCGGTGAACCCTGGCCTCCAAAAAAGCGGCCACGGGTGCCTGTGTGTGCCTGTGCACGTGTTTGGGGCATGGCACGGTGAGAGCAGTGTCACAGGGGCAGAAGGGATGGGCTGGGGACACCCTGGCGGTGTCCAGGGCGGTCGTGGCCGCGCTCTGAGGCCGCCGTGACTGACGGTGAGAGCGGGATGGCCGTGGCCGCCGGGGAGCAGCACCCTGGCCGTGTAAACGCTTCCAAACCCGAAAGTGTTACTTAGCAACAAAATACCAGCTGAAACACAGACTGAAATTAAGAAGGAATGCAACGGGGGAAAATCCCTAAATCCCAGTTTACACTTGCGTGCACCAACCGGGGTGGGGAGAACGGCGCTGGCCGGGGGGGGGGACTGGAGGCTGGCAGGGCCGTGCCCCACACCCCAAGAGAGGCCACCAGGCCCCGAAAGCGGCCTCCGAAATTCCTTTGGAAAGATTTGGGAGAGATTAGACAAATGTTGCTTATAAACATAAACTGTGCAATAAACAAACTCGGGCGCAAATAACTAAGTAGGGCTTGCTGGCCGTGGAAGAGCCCCCGCGAGCTGCTCTGGTGTGGAAAACCATTCTGAAGCTGGAGGTTTGGTTAAGGAAAAATGTACACAGAGAAAGGCTCCCCCTGCACCCCACCCTCACACACACGGACCCCCCCCCAGCCCCTGGAGCACCAAATCCTTGTTAGCTAACTTGTTTATTGCTAACCACAGCCCTTGGAAACTACAAATATTTAATTTCGTCTGGCATCGGAGCAGATGGGAGGCATCAGGCTCCCAAAGAGATAAAACAAATCTGTGGAAGGAAGGCGAGCACGGGTTTGGGTGCGGGTTGGGGAGCACGTGGGGCCACGTGGGGCTGCCCATGGAATCAGCGGGGTATGGGGGTTCCAAGGGAGCTGCTGAGCTCCAGGGCGTGGTGCCCAGATGGGAATTTTGAGGGATGCTCCGGTTCCTAGCCAAGCAGCCACCATGGTCCAGCTGCCTTCCTTGGCCAGGGTGTCCGTGGGCATGGAAAACACACAAAGGGCAAGTCATGAAGCAGGAGTGACTCTGTCATTCCCTCTGTGCCAGAGCAACCCCTGGACATGGTGTCGGGCTCTGGCCAAGGGTTTGGCAAGGACACCCCACTGCAGGTGGAGAAGGGGACGTTCCCACCACAGTGGGATGGCAGGAGCACTGATCCCACTGCCATTCTTCTCTGGGGTTTGCCATGTCTCCACTGTGACACCAGTGCTGGTTCCTGGTCCAGGAGTAGCGGGTGGGCACAAGGAGTGATGGATAAATGGATCTACACATCCATGTGGATAAGAACATAGGAGAGAGGGGCTCATTTGAACAGGCATCACGCTGAGGTGTGTGGGAGGGGAAATAGCATCAATAGGAATGCTTGAAATTAAGCCAAGGGAAAGACAGCTGCACAGGAGGAGCTCCACAGCCCGCCCTGTAACCCTCTGGGGGTGCTGCTGCCTCCCCTCCGTGCCAGTCTCAGCAGGGCAGACCCACAGCAGCCCCCAGAGGTGCTTCACTAGCAGAGGGTCTCTGAGCCAGCGTGGGGGCTCTGAGGGCTGTGTGCCTGCAGCTCTGATGCCATCCTGTGCCGTGGATGGACCACTCCCTCTGTGCCAGTGCCCCCCATTCATTATCCACTCAGTCTGGGCACTGATAAGAATCCCAGAATCCCAGAGCGGTTTGGGTTGGAAGGCACCTTAAAGATTATCCAGTTCCAACAGGGGACAAGGTACCACCTCGAAGGGGAGAGGACGTGCAGCACTGAGGGCCCGGGGGATCTCCAGGGGTTCGCCCCAGCTGTCAGTCTGTCGCTGCAGAGCACTTTGCATGGCAATAAAAGCAGGAGGTCAGTGACCGGGAAGTCTTTATCCCGAGGCGCTCCGCAGCTCCGGCTGTCCGGGCAGCCCCGCTGTGAAAAATAAGTTTTAAAGTAACGTCAGACTGATGGGGAATGAACCCTGTGGCCTTTGCAGCAGCCCTGGTGTTCTCGATCGGGGTGGGTGGAACAGATGGGTTGTCTCAGTCGCTCTGCGCCGTTACAATAATCCCAACCGTGCTGCTCAGTCCATTTGTCATTAGGGTCACTTTCACCTATAGCAAATCTTTCTCAGGAAGAAATGCAGAAGGAGGGAAAATCCTTCTGCTCTTCCAAACTCATTAGCTCTGGCTGTTACCAACATGGAATACAGCATGTGCTGTGAGGAGATCTGTGCTGGGCCAGATCCCGTGGAAACACAGCCTGTGCTCAGAGCAGCATCCCAACACACAGGCTGTGCCCTGGACAAGAGAACTGGACATCCAGCTTCACCACCAGAGACTCCCCACCCATCAGCAAAGGGCTTTGGGATAAAAAAGATTGATACTTAGGGATAAGGCGTGTTTTTGATGAGCAGTTATTGTGTATTCACGCGTCGCCGACAATGCCCCGAGGACCAGCTTTCACCCAGCACCGAGTCACCTTTTGAGACCTCAGTTTCCAGGTCACTCCCATGCAAGATGCCAACAGCAAACCCTCCCACGTCCACCCAGGGGACACCAGAGCATGGCATTCATCTGCTCCATCTCCCCTGGACCACAGTGTTTCGGTCCTTCCCACAGAAACCACGTCCCACTGAGTGCAGGGGGTGCAGGGAAACCACAGAGAGGGGGCTCCGACCAGGATCCAAAGGCAGACAACTGGAAAAAGGGGGATGCACAGGAAACAGGAAGATAATGGTGCAGAAAATGAAAAATATGTCCCTTGAATGGCACTGGTAGTGGCTCAGCATTACGATGTTAAAAATTACTCAAGTGAGACTAACGCTCTCAACATGCAGAGTAGTGGCTGTAAGTGAGGAAATTAGGACTATTAATCATTCCAAGGCGTTAACAATTCCAGCAGGCCAGGATGGCCCTGTTCCCAGTGGGGCTTAATAAAATACTCAGGGTTTGTAATACTAAAATAATATCTCACATGTCTATAGCACCTTGCAACCCAAAGTACTTGGCAGTTGGCTGTAAATTGTCTGCCACAGCCAGGGAGAGCAGAGGAAGGAAGGTGCAGCATCCTTGGGAAGTATGCAAAGAACTCGAGGAGGTGAAACGCTGCCAGGTATGTTGGAATTTGCTCTTTATCAGGCAAAGAGGCAGGGATGTTGGATTTGATCCTATCTGCACCTCCAATAGCTGCCCAGAGCTTTCCAGCCTCCCACCAAAACACGGATTTTGTGTGGACTCCACGGGATGGGAAGAGGACAGAAGCCAAGATAGTTTGGCTTCCAAGTGGATCCTTCAGGACTGTCAGAGCTGTTCCAGAGCAGTGGGGAGGTGAATCACTTCTCCCAGGGGATGGACTCCAACAGTCTCTGGTGCCACCAAGAAGCCAGACCACGCTCTCATCTCAACCTCAGTCTTGGAGCAGAAGTTGGCAGTGATGAGGCTCTGAACAAAACCAGCTGAGCCTGAGGAGAGGGGAACTGGGACCCCCAGCAGCAGAGCCATGCCCCAGCACTTCCTCAAAGGAGTCTGGAGATGTCCTCAGGGGCACAGTGTGTGGGCACAGGCCAGGCTGAAGAGGCACAGCCAGACCAACACTTCACCCGCCAACAGACAAGGGGAACTCCGGGGCTTTTGCAGCACTCGCTTTTCAGAAAGACCTAGAAAAATCCCCCAAGCTGAAAACAACACTGGAGCTCAAACCAGCCCCAGGCTGTCCCTCCCAGGGATGCTTCTGGGAGCAGGCAGCACTCACAGCTGCCCAGGTCATGGCACACCTGAGGACAAGAGCAGAAGCAGTACCGAGGGGAATGTGCTGTGCTGGTTCTGAGGCCCAGTTACAGCTCAGCTGATGGCATCAATGGGAGATGTGGAAGAGCTCCAATCTCAGCATTTCCTCTAAGTGGTGCTCAGGTTATTTACCTGACTCGTATTAGTTGGGAGAGTGACATGTGACAGGCAGGGACACTACCCAAGTGCTTCACTTATGTTTTGGGGGTTTTTTTGCTGTTTAAATCTGGCCTGGTCAGGTTCAGAGCCCCCAAGTGCTGCTCTGCCTTTCTGTACTGCTGTAAGAGAAGACAGTGCTCAGAATCCCCAGGAGGAGCCAGCATGGCTGGGGATCCAGGGATTTCGGGTGTCCAGGCTGCCTGACCTGAGCTGAGCACATCCTGCACTTGGTGGGGAGTGGAAGTGCCAGGAAAGGCAAATTCTTCAACTGAAAACCCATGTAAAGCTGTGACAGTGACTTCACTTAAACTCAGTTTCCATTGATCTAATTTAAAACTGTACCTTTAATGATGTTGGTGCAACCCTGATTTCCCCACAGTGGGAACTTCCCATATTTCAGCAGCTGTTTTAATTCACAGCTCAAAGATGTTGAGATTTGCCTGAGGATGGCAATTCCAAAAATTTCCCTTTTGAAATCAAGTCGTGCTCAAATAGGTTTTCCGGTGCCATATGAAATGGTGAAAAATGAAATGTTAGGCACAGCAGTGTCTACTAAAATTTCATTAGAAACTAAGTTAGGGCACTCATTTATTTCTCAGGAACAGCTTGGCATTATGGACAAGCAACCAGAGTAAGCCCTGATTCCATGTAATTTTACCAATTCCCATGACATGCATTCCTTTTCTTCAAAACCTCATTTTCTAAGAGACGTTTCCTACCTGGTATCTCCCACTGAGTCCAGAACAGTGGCGTGGCCCCAGCTCAGCCTGTCCTGGAGGTGTCCCAGGTCTATATTGCAGGGGGGTTGTTTATATCTAAGGAAACTGAAACTCAATTCCCTTTGGCAGCGTCCTGATCTGTGGAGCTACAGTTCCCTCAGCACCTGCCCAGCGGATTTGCTCACCTGGCTGAGCCATTTGGGGCTGGCTGGCCTGGGCTGCCACAGAGGTGGCCTTTCTCCAGCAGGAATTCCCATCTGCCTGCTGCTGAGGTGCCTCAGGTTCTGACCATGCTCTCCCTCTCCCCACTGCTGCACCTACGGCGCTTTTCCTGAGCCTTTTGGTTTTTCCCACCATCGAGCAAAGCCACTGGGAAAGCTTCAATACTCCCTGCCATGGCCAAAAACACAGTTTAGTGATCCAGCACAGCGAAGGTGGAGAAGGAGCGAGGCGTACTGGGACACGATCCTTGGGACAAGATGCAGCAGATCCCAGGAAACTCACGGCCCACGTGGAACCGCGGGGATCTCCTCCTCACCCTCGGGGAGGAGAACAGACACGGAAAAGCTCTGAGCTGTTCTGAGCTCTCTCTGAGCTCAGCCTGGCACAGGAGCAGAGGGCAGAGACACGAAATTGGGGCAGAGCATCCCTTGGGGAAGCCGGGGCAGGCTCTTGTGGGAAGCGCGGGAGCAGCGCACACACATCTCCAGCACGGAGGCGAGCCGCGGGAAGGGGGTTAGCGCGGCCCGCGCGCTGCCAAGTAAATAGACGCGTCTGCCTCTGATTTGCATGTTTATCTTAGAAGCAATTTAGGTTTCTCCTTGTTTACAAGAGCCGAAGTCAGCAGACTCTCCGCAAGAACAACAACGGGGAGCCGGCACGTGATTCTCGTCTCCTGTTCTCCCGTTCCCCGCGCGCTCCGCGGGATTTTTGGGAAGAGCTCGCTGCAGCTGGATGTGCATCCGTGCAACTCGCAGGGAGGAGGAAGGCTGGCAGCGACAGAGAGAGAGAGAGAGGGGAGGGCTTGACCTCGCAGGCTCCGAAAGCACCTGCCTTGGGAACACAAAATCTCCATCCTCCGTTGTTGTTGTTGTTGCCTTGCGGGGCGGGAGATCCCAGTGCTGCGTGTGCAGCACAGCGTGTCCCGCGGCATGGGCGGCTCACAGCCGGCTCCTGGCAGCGAAATTCTGGGATAGAGCAGGGAATACACCCAGCCTGGGATCGCACACCGATCGATCGGCAAGAGGTGACGCTGCAGCATCAGCCAGGAAAAGGGGGTCAGAGGGGTTGTGGCAGCCCCTCGCCTGAGCTGGGCAAACAACTCTGCACGAGGCAAGGACGATGCCAAGGGCTTTATGGACCTGCATGAGGAGCTCCCAAGAGGCAGCAGCCCGAGGAACCCCGCTGGACAGGGTGGAGGATCGTTATCCCCACATGTACTTAATTATCCCCTCCCTTCCTCCCTCCCGGCTCCTCCTCGCCTCAGCCTGCCCTGCTCCTGCTTCTGCTTCTCTCCTCCCAGCCATGAGGTCCAGGCCTGAACAACCACCAGCATCAGGAGCAGTTCCTTCTCACAGTCTTTTCTGAACTCGTGGCTTGGGTTTTGGTGTTTTGTTTTGTTTTTTGGTTTGTTTGGTTTGGTTTTTTTTTTTTTTTTTTTTCAGCTGGAAAAATGCAGATTCCCCTAGAGTACAGCATTGCATAGAAATGTGCCACTTCCAGCATGGCTTCAATTCTTTTAAAAACGAGGTTCTGATAAGGCAGCTGGGGACTTCTCAGAACATCCATTGTCTTTCCCTATTGCAGTGTTTTTAAAATGTCACAGACTCAGAGAAATAAAATCGGAAGGGATTCTTTCATCCATCCAAAACAAATGTTTGGGTTTTTTCCCTCCCAGAGCTCTGCTTGGCAGAATTTTCTGATGTTCCCTGTCTCGCTGCATTTTAGAGCAACTGAGCCCAACTGGAGCTTTTCTCAGCAAGCCTTGCTGAGATAACCAGAGCCTTCCCAGGACATGGGAGGAACTTTCCCCCCTCCTTGTGCCATGGGTTTTAGCACATAACCTCTGATGGAATCCTACAGGTACTGCTGTAAATACACTGCCTGTTCTTAGCCACAGGCAGAGGGAGATGCAGCCACCGGGGACCCACAGGGCGGTCGGTGCCCTTCGCCCTGCTCTCCTTCCACTTTCTCCTGCTGATAATGTTTGCTCTGATCTGGGTGTTTGGCAGGAGAATTAAGGAGAAGTAATTAGCTTCCAGTGTGAAAAAGGGAGTGCCTGGTGTTTATCTTGTCTGGAGGGTTTCCCTTGATCTCGGTCTCCCAGGGGATGGTGTTAGTGCTTTATCCGTCACTCTGCTCTGGGAGGCGGCTCCTCTGCCAGATGCTGTGTCCCAGCCCACTCCCAGCCCAGAGATCGGTGCCTCAGCTCAGGAGCACAGGGGACAGGGTCCCTGTGAGGTCCCTGGTGGGGTGGCCCATCACAGAACATTTTACCTTCTACGGCTTCCCCAGCAAAGTGGAGCTTTGGCTCTGCTGAGCCTTCATCCTGCAACCCGCTGCCTCCAGCGTCTCATCCCTGCCCTTGGCAGGGACATGCCAGCCATCCCCATCCTTGCTGGGCAGAAAGAATTTAGGGCCTGGCCACACTTCCCCACAGAACCTCTGCTCAAGACCACTGTGCCATTATCCAGCTGGTGGAATGCTCGTCCTCCCTGCCCCACTCACCAGCTGCTCTCACAGCCTGGCACGAGCAAGGCAACAAAATACCCTCAGTTGGCATTGCTCGATGAGCTCCTGTTGGCTTTTCTGTCCTAAAAGTCCCCTGCCATGTCCCTGTCCCTGTGCTGCAGGATGAAAGGCTGGTGAGCATGCCTGGGACAATAGTGCTCGCTGCCCCTTCTGAGTCTGGGCTCACAAAGCCGTGGGGAGCCGGGTTTATTATCCTCAGCTCCAGCCCGAGATGACCTTGTGCTTCTGCCAGCATTTAAACAAAATATTTTAAAAAGGGGAACAGATCCCACTGCTTTCTGTGCTCGCAGGGCTTTCCTGAGCTTGGGAGCTCTCTCTGGGGCGGACAGAAGTGAGAGAACGTGGCCAGAGAGAGACAATGAAATATTGTCCGAGCTTATTGCTTTTTATTATTACTAAAGGAAGGTTTTTACTTCCAGTCCGGGGGCTAGAAAAAAATCTGAATCCCACCCAAACCTCATCCCTTCCAGCCAGAATCCCAGCTCCGTGCTCTGCAGCAAACATCGTCCTCCAGCACAAGCAGCCAGAGGGGCGAGCGGGTGGCGCAGGCGGGAGCTGAGAGGGATGGAAAATTCCACGGTGCTGCCACTGTCCGGGGTGGTGCGGGGCAGAGCTCAGGGGCCCTCCCCCGTGGCCATGGAAAACTGCCCGTGGGGCTCAGCCAGGCTCTGCCAGACTGTTGTTTGTGCGTTGTCTTCCTGCTCCGAGCTCCTGCTCTGTCCCACGGCCGCAGGGAGGGGACAGGGATGCAGGTGGGACACAGCCAGGACGGGAGACACAGTTCCCCCACTTATGCACTATTCACCAGTGCAGGAGGTGCACAGAGAGGAATTGACAGCTGGGGGATAACAGTGAGGACTGTGGCAACGACAGGTGAAGCCTGGTCCG
The DNA here is from genome assembly GCF_003031625.1 of Empidonax traillii. Classification (NCBI taxonomy): domain Eukaryota; kingdom Metazoa; phylum Chordata; class Aves; order Passeriformes; family Tyrannidae; genus Empidonax; species Empidonax traillii. Next base: position 1,371,696 of record NW_020955644.1, read on the forward strand.
CTTCCTTCTCTACCTGAGCATGGCACAGGGGGCTGTGCCAGGGGCACTGTTCCCGCAGAGTGCAAGCAGGAGACAGGGCAGAGCCTGCACAGCCACGCTGGGCTCAGCTGGGCTCCATCCTGCTGTGCTCAGCAGGGCCAGGCAGGGCTGGGATGTAGAGAAGAGGGTGGGAGGGAGGTTTTGCACATCAGCAAGTTCCTCTGCTGCCACCCCAGGAGCTGACAGAGCCCAGGCTCGTGGGGCTCATCCCATGACTCGCAGCCCCCGGAGCTGGGTGTCTCCTGGGGCAGGTGTTCTCCACAGACCCCCTGCTCCTTGCCTGCGCAGAGCAGAGCTTTGTCCACCCCATTATACTGAACACAAAGACTGAAGGCCAGTGGCTGTGATGGTTCAGCAGTGCCCTGTCCCTGTGTCCTGCCTGTCTGAACCACGGCCCCGGGCAGGTCTCACCATGCACTCCACAGCTTGCCCACACCAAGGGGACGCTGCAAGGAGGGCACACTGCTGTGGGGGGACACCCTGGGCAGAGCCCAGAGCAGCTCTGACACAGGTGGAAAGGAAAGAGGGGAAGGTGGGCTTCAATATAAGACCCCCCCCCGAGCAGGGTGAGAGTGGGGTCACTTGGTTTGTTCAGCCTGGAGGAGATGGAGGTCAGACCTCATCGGGGTCTGCAGCTTCCTCATGAGGTGCAGCTCTGATCTCTGCTCTCTGTGAGCAGCGACAGCACCTGAGGGAATGGCTGGAGCTGTTTTAGGGCAGTTTTGGGCTGGATATCAGGGAAAGGTTCTTCCCCCAGAGGGTGGTTGGGCACTGCACAGGCTCCCCAGGGCACTGGGCACAGCCCCAAGGCTGCCAGAGCTCCAGGAGCATTTGGACAACGCCCTCAGGAACATGGTGGGACTTTTGGGGGTTGTCTTGCACAGGCCCAGGAGTTGGACTGGATGATCCCTGTGGGTCCCTTCCAGCTCGGGATAGTCCAAGATTCCCAGCAGGCAGGGCAACTAACGTGGCACTGTTCTCTCTGGCAGGTACATCGGGGCGCTGGGCGCGAGGGTGATCTGCGACAACATACCCGGGCTGGTGAACAAGCAGCGGCAGCTGTGCCAGAGGTACCCCGACATCATGCAGTCGGTCGGGGAGGGAGCCAAGGAGTGGATCCGGGAGTGCCAGCACCAATTCCGGCACCACCGCTGGAACTGCAGCACCCTGGACCGCGACCATACCGTCTTCGGCCGGGTCATGCTGAGAAGTAGGTTCTGCCCTGTCCCCTTCCCACCCTCGGCTTCCTGGGAGCCTCTCCTCTCGCTGGGCTGCCGTGCCCGGTGGCTTGGATTACTCCCTGGGGAGAGCTTCGCCTTTCCCTGTAAATTAATCAAGCAGTAATGGGAGCGGAGCACTGCGTTTGGAATAGCTGCACCAGAAGAGATGGAGCAGGGGGAGCACTGGGGGAGAAGGGGGAAGGAGGAGACACCTCCGGAGAACAGGCTCATATGTAAACAGTAATGGGATATATAAATATTTGGAGAGCAGGGTTGGCCAGGACTCAGCAATTCACGTGGGAACTGGCTGTTCCCTCGCATGGCAAGGGAGGCAAGGCAGAGCCACAGCTCCAGGCCTCGCTTCAGGCTCCAAGGTGGAGGAGGACCACGGATACGGGGCAGGTGCCAGCCTCGAGCAAAGGGCTGGGCACAGCCCCTGCCTAGGAGGGACCTCCCTGCTCCACAGGAGGGACAGATACGATACAAGCAGGGATGTACCCAAGGAAAGGTGTGGTGGGGACAGGGATGGGGCAGTTCCAGAGTGGGAGCAGCATCAGGAGCTCCGGCTGCCCCTGGGAGGGCTCTGGCAGGGAATGGGCCACGGGAGCACCGGCACAGGCAGCGGCACTGCGGGACAGATGCTGCTGCATCCCGTGACGTGCCGGAGCATCCAGCCATGCAGCCTCCAAATCAAAGGCGGCTGGAAGAGCCTTCCCACTCCCAGCTCATATGGAGGACATGTGAGCGCTGTGGAGGGAGTGGGGGGCTTGCTCCCAGCTGGCGGGGGGATGGGGCAGCTGCCCATGGGGCGGGCAAGCAGCAGAGCCACGAGCCAGACCCCTGACAAGGCCCTGGCTGGGGGAAGGGGACTGGAATACCAGGGTGTAGCACTCACCCTGCCATGCTGCAGCCTGCCCGCTCTCAGCCTCTCCATCCCCACCTTTCCTCCTGCTCGCATCCTCTCCTGGCAAAGGATGGGGAATGATGAAAGCTCCTCGCCACAGCCCCATCCTGCGAGGCCCAAAGAGAGCTCCGCTGCCTTTGAAGTTGCTTTCAAAGGCTCCTCGAAATGAAGACGAGCATGGTTTTGATTTGCAGCTTCTTTTACAGCGTTATAAAAACAGCTGCGAACTTGAAGCGGAGACATAAAATAGCAGGCGCAAGCTGTGCCACGCGGGGAGAGCCGGGGCTGGCGCCGGCTCCGTGCTCTCCATCGCCCCGGGAGGCAGGGAGGTGGCCTTGGCTGAAGGGTGCTGGCTGGCCCTGCAGACTCAGCACACGTGGGCACATCTCCCGATAATCCCCCGTGGTCAGGAGGGCAGCGGGGAAGCCAGCGGTGGGTTTGGCGCGGGGTGGGCTGCAGACGCCTGGCACGGCCTGGCACGCTCACCCCCCACCCCTGCTCCTCTCCCCCGCCCCAGGCAGCAGGGAGGCCGCCTTTGTCTACGCCATCTCCTCGGCAGGGGTGGTCTATGCCATCACCCGGGCCTGCAGCCAGGGGGACCTCAAGGTGTGCGGCTGTGACCCCCTCAAGAGGGGCCGCTCCAAGGACGAGCGCGGGGAGTTCGACTGGGGCGGCTGCAGCGACAACATCAACTACGGCATCCGCTTCGCCAAGGCCTTCGTGGACGCCAAGGAGAAGAAAGTGAAGGACGCCCGGGCACTGATGAACCTGCACAACAACCGCTGTGGGAGGATGGTGAGTGAATCCCCAGCGCCAGGCAAGCCATCCCACCTGGGCCTCCCACAGGGAACAGCTCGGGCATAGAAGCAGGACTGTGGTATCCATGGAGGGGCAGGTCCTTCTGTGGATGAGGGCTGGATGCTGCCCTGCCATCCCAGTGCCCCATCCTGCACGGCCAAGAGCTGATAAACTGCACCAGGGATGAGAGCAGGCATGGGGTGCAGTGTCTGGCACCCAGGGTGACCACCGGTCCTCACACATCCCTCTTCCCACAGGCTGTGAAGCGCTTCCTGAAGCTGGAGTGCAAATGCCACGGGGTCAGCGGCTCCTGCACACTAAGGACTTGTTGGCTGGCAATGTCAGATTTTCGAAAAACAGGGGATTACCTAAGGAAGAAATACAACGGGGCCATCCAGGTGACGATGAACCAGGACGGCACCGGCTTCACAGTGGCCAACAAGAACTTCAGGAAGCCCACGAAAACAGATCTGGTGTATTTCGAGAACTCACCTGATTACTGCGTGATGGACAAGTCAGCAGGTAAAACCCAGAGCTCCAGTCACTGCCCAAAAGCAGCTCTTCCTCCCCTCCAGACGGGCCAGCACCTCCCAGCTAGCCCAGCTAGCTCAGCTGCCCCAACGAACTCCAGCCCTCGGAGAGGGGGTCATCTACAGCACCTCAGGCTTGCATAGGCAGAACTGCGTTCATCCAAAATCCCCAGGCTTTACACCAAATCCCCAAGCCCCTCAGGCCTCTTGTAAGGACGGTAGCAAAGCGTTTCCTCAGAGCTCGTCCCCCGCAGGGCAGAGCTCCCTTGAACAGGCAATAAAGAGCCTGCTCCTCAGAACACAGCCCGGGGCTGGGAGGAGAGCGGGGAAGGGGCGTCAGGGCTGCAGGGCTCCTGCAGAGATGATCAATGGTTTCCCAGCCAGCAGCATCCCCGGGTCAGGGGTCGGCAGCAGCCGTGGGGGCTCGGTGGGGAAGGCAGCACGTGCTCCCACCACCCTCAGCCTGAGCAGAGAGGGCATTCTCAGCTTTGCCAGCTACAAAGCCTGGCTCAGCAGGCACACACTGCTCTGGGGGTCCCCCGGGCACAGAGGGGCTGTGCAGACCCCCTCCCTGTCCCCCACTGCCCTTACACTCTGGCAGCAGCGGGCACAGGCTCCAGCAGCGGGCACGGGGAGGGGGCCATGCAGAGGGTCATACAATCCCACAAGGGTTGAGGTTGGGAGGGACCTTGAAGATCATCTCTTCCCAACCTCCTCCCACGGGCAGGGACACCGACGCTGCATCCCCGGCCAGGATTGCTGCATCCCATGTCCTTAAGGCGCAGTGAGTGCAGGCTCCAGAGTGCTGTGACAGAAACAATGGGGGGGGCTGGGGTGGGAGAAGGAACTCCCTGACCCTGTATCCCTTCCTTCCTTCCTCCCCCAGGCTCCCTGGGCACGGCGGGCCGGGTGTGCAACAAGCTGTCCCGCGGCACGGACGGCTGCGAGGTGATGTGCTGCGGGCGCGGCTACGACACCACGCGCGTCACCCGCGTCACCAAGTGCGAGTGCAAGTTCCACTGGTGCTGCGCTGTGCGCTGCAAGGAGTGCGAGGACACTGTGGACGTGCACACCTGTAAGGCCCCCAAACGGGCCGAGTGGCTGGACCAGACCTGAGGAGACAGATGGGAGCATCCCCGGGGAAGAATCCACTGCCACCCACCCTCGCGATTTCTTTTCTTTTTTTTTTTTTTTCTTTTGTAAACCCCACCCCCCCCCGGTGCCCTGAGGGCCGTGACGTTCTGGGAGCTGTAGTTCAACTGCATGGCTTTTATTTAATGAATTCCGCGAAGCGCGCTAAGGGAAGGACTGCATTTCCCAGGAGGCAACTGCGGGCCCTTCTGTTTGCTCAGCAAAACTAATCCCCGACCAGGGAGGAGGCTGCGATCCTCGCTCGGACTGTGAACCTGCAGAGGTTCTCTTTGCAAAGGGACGGTGCCACCCAGACGGGCTCAGGATGCGATGGCTGAGGAATCCTGCGCCTCCCCAGAGAATCTACGTTGCAGTAAAGCTTCACCAGCAAAAAACCCCCACACCCCACTAGTTCAGAATAATCCACTCTTGCAAAAGCATTCTTGCTTTTCCTTTTTTTTTTTTTTTTTTTTTTTTTTTTTTTTTCCTGCAAGGCCAGAGGAAGGGCGTTGAGAATCCGTGAGACAGTTCTGTGATCCCCACGTTTCCCCTCGGGCAGACCCGGC